>NW_009628233.1:15231-20682 GCF_000690535.1 Cariama cristata | reverse complement strand
TAAAAATGAAGGCGGGGTAGAGGTCCCGTTGCAGGCGGTGGGGAAGCAGCACTTCCAGGACTTTGGCCCTGTAGAGGAATGGGGAGCGGTAGTTACCCGCTTAAAATTAAGTGAATCTGTCTTGGTAACTTGCTTTTGCTTCTGTGTTGGCGATTTAAAACAACAAATTGCAGTGCTTCTCCCCATTGCTGTTTTTAATAATTGCAGCCGTAGTGGTCATGGTGCCCTTTGCAGAGCAGCCAGTGCCAACCTGTCAGCGCCCAAGTGGTCTGTGGGGGCAATGGGGGAAATGGCAACGATGTCCCAGGTCTAACTGGCCTTACAAAGCCCGGGCAGGGGAAAAAAAAGGCTTTTTAAGAGTATAGTAAAAAATACATAGTGGAAAGGAGTTACCATCTTGATGTAGGTCAGCAGACACAAAGTGGTGTGATGGCCAGGAAGGCAGGACAGAGGCAGTAGGGTCTGAGCCAGCTTGTTAAAAGGCAGCCTGTTAGGAGGGCACTGTTTTTTTCTGTCTCCAGTGTGCTTTTGCATGTGTTTCCTGCTAACTAAGGTTTCACAGGTTGCCTTAAGAAAGAGGCCCATTGTTATCATCATATAGCACATGCAAAGTTGTTTCTTTTTGATGACTAAGGAAATTTAAATTTAAACTATGTTTTGCCATTAGCTGGTAGTGCTGTTTGTGCAGTTATGTTGTTTGTTAGTTGTAGTTGCACACACGTTTGGATGATCCCACCCTAACCTGTATGCAGCTGAAAACTAACCTAGCAAAAAAAACCCACCAGTGGCTCATTGTTATGGCCTTGATTTCAATCATCCTTGTGCCACTGTGGATATGCAATTTACTTGTGAAAATATCTTTTATTACAGACAATGTATTGACTTTCACCACTTGCTCCATTTGCCTGTGTTGCCTTTTAAAGTTAAATTCTAGTATATTATGGATCTTAAGCTAAAGAGGCCATTATCACCTAACCTCCCCAGGCTGGTCAGCAAAGTAACAGTCACAATGATTTGTTAAGAAAATAAATTTGTGATGAACTGGAATTTGAGGTGAAAGTATGCCTTTAATAAATTTAGTACAAACTGTTTTACTTCCCGAGGAAGATTGCATTTTGTCTCTGTCTTGATAATTCAATAGATTATGGTAATACTATCTTTTCCTTATAAGACGAAGTTTTCAATTCCTCTAATATTGCCAGACTTTATGTTGTTGCGCTGAGGTTTCCATGCCAGAAAGTTTATTGATTCTTCTGTCTCAGAGCACAGGTTTGAGAGAGTGGAAACAGGGACATGGTCTTCCTTATGTCAATAATGCTTACAATGATTTGGTTAGGCAGCTTTAATAACAAAGCCACCATGGACTCCCTTTCCCTTTGCTCTGTTTTGAGTACAGTGTAGAAGATTCAAATTTGGACCCATGCATTTAAGACTTAGTGTTGCATGGCAGACAGTGCTTGTACAGTGAACATAATAAAGAAAAGGGATTAATTTCTTACTTTCCAAGTTCCTACTGTTTTGGTCTCTAGTTGAAAGACCCATACTGTTTTTTCTCAGGGATGCTATGTCTCAGTGATAGAATTGAAGTTTGGACAGTGTGTGTTGGGAGGGCCTGGCACTGACAGCTGTGCCAGGTCTCCTCACTAACCTTACTGCAAAAGTGAAACCAAAGAGAACTAGCCCACCCTTAGCGGTTGTGATTTAGTGGTGATGAGAATTGCTTTTATTTCTCTCTTTTCTAGAGAGAGCAGCTTCCACTTGCAGATGGTGATAGTGAGAACGGCAGTGACAACGAAGATGAGCAGCCTCAAGTGGTGACACTGAAAAAAGGGGACCTGACTGCTGAAGAAGCAATGAAAATTAAACAGCAAATCAAAGACGCCTTAAAGTCAAATGAATCAGGTGAATTTCAAGCTACTAATTTCTTGTTTTGTATAGCCAAAGAGAGAGAATTCATAAAAGGGACCTTGATATTTGCTCAGTTTTTACCATTTAATATTACCTTTGATTAGTTTGGAATTTTGCAGCTAAATAATTTGCACTGATTCCTAATGTGAAGTTGTTGAGTACATATCCAAGCTGTCTGGCTTTTTGTAGTGTTGCAGTTCTGTGCTTCTTGATTATACATCATCCTACCTCCAAATACCATCTTAAATCTTTTTTTTGATTGGGTTTTTTTTTTGTTTGTTTGTTATGGTGTGTCATTGTCCTGGTACATAGTCTTTTGACATCAGCTGTGGTAATTTTTGAACTCATTAATTAGTTCAGCCAAATTTGACGGTGGAGTGGATGTCTTAAAGGTAATTGTTTAAGTTCATGAAAGAAAGTGTCTGGGCAGGAGGAGGAAAATTAAGTTAGTGCCTCAGTGGAAAGAATAGTAGGTGTGTAAGCTCGGTAACATGTTCACTTAACTGGTCCATGTTATTACTTGCTTAAAATCATCCCCAGTATGTGTTGTGACTTGCAAATATATTATGTAAAACTAAACAGATTAGTTGAAAATAACAGATGATACAATAGTGCCAACAAACCGCAAGGTATAGAAAAAAACCATTTCTTTGCTACAAAGAATTAGAAAGCTTTATCTAAATTATTTAACAGGCTTTTCAAGAATGGAAGGATGGAAGTGGTGTGGGAGAGGATGCTGCAGTTAGACGTAAAGACATGAAACTACAGCTGATGAATACAGTTATGTTAAGAATTTCTGTCTGTATTCATCATTCAGATATGGTTGACATCACACTTTGAGAGTCCAAAAACTTCCATCATCACACAGGATGTGATAAAATACAGCTTTATTTTTACTTTGCTGACAGAAGACTTGACAGATTAAAGGTAGATATTACTGTCTCTAGTGGAAATGTCTTGACAATTAAGAGTATAGAACTGGAACCTCACCAGTATAAAACAGAAACATGATTCACAGAAGCTGGGGACCTTTTTCTTGGTTAGCCATTGTGGCTATTTACAAAGGCTGTAAATGGAGTTTAGAGCAGATTGAGAGGCTAGCACACAGCTATCAATATGACATCCTTAGCTTCTGTCTTTTTCTGCCATTTGGATTTGAAAATTCAGGTTTGTGCTGTCCCTATGTAGAAGTATGTGTTAAAATTTAAATGGTAGGAATGGTATAAATGGAGATGTCAAATAACGGTAGAGGGAGGAAACACATTGAGAACCTTATATTCTTGAAAAGCAGATTGATGAAAAATTCTTAATTTTTATAATGTAGGTTAGCTTGAAATTAAATAAAACTACGTCTCTGCAGGTAGATATGTATATGTTAGGTATAAGCAGGTAGTGGACTGAGGGCTGCATTTATATAATTTGAACTCCTCTGAGAATATGTGTTCAGCTTCTGACTTACTTCCTGGTCTCTTGTTATTGAAGTGTAATGCATGTGCTTGGTGTTGCAGTTTGTAAAGTTGTCACGATTTCAAAAGTGAGATCACCATCCCAGTACTGGGAGAAGTTTCAACCTATTGGAAAGAAATGGCATGGTTCTTTCTGAGTATTGGTTTCCTTTTCATTTAAGCACCTTGAATTTTGAATGATCACAGTAGGAGGAAAAAATGATTTTGTAAGGCTGGGCAAAAAGAAATAGTTGTCCATGAGAATTTATTGAGGTGGAGTCCATGCTGTAAAAAAAGTCCGAAAGAGTCAACCAAGTTGAATACACAGTATGAAATGGAAGTGTATTTGAATAGAGTAACTGAACTTCTTTGGTGGAAAAAGACAGTCCTAAGACATAATTGTATGTAGTGAGGATGGTAGTATTGAGTCCCTGTAGGACTTTGGCACCTCTGCTTTTTACCCCTTCAGCCCTTTGGTAATAACTTGCATTTGGAGGAAAAAAAATCCACAGTAGTAGGTAGCAGGCGTCTTGAATCACTATGTTCTGGGACTGCTCCCCTCTGTTCTACATTATTGTGCTAACCATTTGTTCATCTGCCTTTGCTATTAATATGAGGTCTTGGCCTCCTTTTCCTTTTTGTGGCTTATGGGAATAAACAGGGTAAGTGCTACAGTCTTCCTCTGCTGTGGAGAGGACCTGCAGTGAAATTTTCAGTGAAGGTGTGGGTGACTGTGCTACAGCTCATGTAAGGCTTTTTTTTGAGTCTTTGGCCATCTTTGCACTGTCAGTCTGAACTCTAGACTTAAATTCTGATTTCTAGTCAGAGGCAGGTATTTAGACAGCTGGTTATTTCCAGTTTAATGGAGTTTTGAATAATGTGTTAATTTCTTTTTTTGAATAATTGTCAATTCTGAAAATGGAAAGTATAAAGAAAGTTAGATTTGATTACGTTTCTTCTTGCTTTAATTTTTATCCCAGAGTTGAAAGTGAAATTAATGGGTACTAGACCATAATATATAGCCCCAAATGAGATCATTAGTGGAATGATGTGAAGCTGAAAAGGTAGCAGGGAAGTAAATTTCCCAACTGATAATCTTCCTTTCCACCATGCATCAATGCCGAGGCACTTTTAGAGATCATAACTAATGTGCTACTATCTGTTGTGAATAGAAAGGGTTAGTTTTTCAAAACACAGCAAGTACTTGGTTTTGAGGTTCTGCCCTCCCTTTTCTATCTGTAGTGATTATCTTCATTTGAAGGTCCTTTTCTTCAGGCTTTGGTTTGGGATATTATTCTAGGATTTTCCATATCTCATTTACATCCTTTCTCCTTCATTTTCTTCGATAACCAGTTCGACACGGCTACACTTTTTTTTATTTCAGGCACCAGCAGTTCCTGTGACTTGCATTTTCTTTTACAGATGAGTAACACTTTTGCATTAATTTGGCAAAAACAGCTGATCAATGTCCTAGCTGCACTTCGTTGCCTCCTAAGGCAGAACAAAATTTAGTGAAGCTTTTATGTTGGCTTTTGCAAGTATAGTCACAGGGAACTTTTTTATTTAGGGCTGCACCTTTCCTATATGAGAAAACAGCTTTCCATATTGAAATATTTTTCTCCGTGGAGGACTGACTTAGAGACTTTTTAAAAAGAAGTGATTTGTTTATCAGCAGTCGTTTTGCTTAATATTTTTATGCAGCATTTTATAAATTGTTACTGTTGGTTCAGAGACAAAGAAAAATGGTCTTATGAGAAATTAAATTTGCACAAAAGAAAATATGTCAATTGCTGCAAGATACTTTATCCCAGCATTCATTATAGTCTGTGGAATTGATTTTTCTACTGCTTTTCTAGTTCATCTGGCCTCTGGGACACTCTGATACATGCAGATGACCAAATTTGGCAGAAGGTGTCCTTGCTCATTCAAAGTCTTTTAATATTATTTTTGTCTCATTCTATATGCTGGGGTTGGGGGAGGACAAGAGGGTAGAGGCAAGGAGAATACAGTCCATGCTGTCTTGGGTGTTGGAGCTCTTTCCTTAGTGAAAGCAGCTGTTATATCAGATACATATAACAGAGTTCATGTTCTTCATCAT
>NW_009628233.1:0-15200 GCF_000690535.1 Cariama cristata | reverse complement strand
CAGGAATCTAAATCAAAGCTAATTTTACAGTACTTAAGTAACAAAAACTTTCCGAAGTGTCCTCAGAAATGATTGAGGCTGAATATCTGAGCAAGACCAGCCTTTTTATCTTCATGATGCCAGTGTGCGGAATTCCTGTAGTAAATGCTTCCAAAGGCATGCATAGAGATGGGTGGCCAGGAAGCACGAGAAGGAGATTCTGAAATGACTTACCTGAACTACTAACTTTAGAAACCATTGCGAAATTTGCCAGGTTATCATAAATTTTTTCCAACCTTTATCATTGAATAGACATGTATCTTGAAATATTGTTTACACTGCTCCTCCTGTTGTTCCTGCCAGTTTAGTGGTGTTTGTGTTTCCTGTTGTTGCCTCGTTGACCCATGCAGACAGAAACTGCTGAAAAATGGTGCTGCTAACTACACAAATAACTACCAAAGAGAAAATGCAGTGAAGTGAAAAGCAGTGTTTCTTTTTCAGACCCTCATTTCAACTTCTTTTGTAATATATACCTTGCAATTAAAAGAGAAGAAAAAATGTCTGTATTTGTGGCTTCTTGAATTGTTGTCACTTGTGAAGGGAGTTTTCAGCTCAACCTCTGATTGTGCCCCTTTTAGTCAACCAGTGTAAAGGTTTGTGATCCAGGTAAAAGCAGCAATGACTCAGAACAGTCAGAATTTGAACTGCTAGTGTAGTTTTTTGACCATCTTACCAGTAGTGGATTTTATTATTTTTCCTGTGATGCTTTTATGTTGGCTGTATTTTACTTTGTGTGTTTATCAGAAATCCTTCTTTCCATAATTTGTAATAGTGATACAGTCTTTTATCAGGGCTCTGTTTTAAAAACTACCAACACTGAGATTGTTTCTTCAATCTCTTAGCATTGCTTAATACAAGTCAGTTTTTGGAGGTCATCGATACAAACAAAAAAGACAGCTGATGCATGAGAGTCTGGTAAAATTAGAAAGGATGAAGTGAAGTTTTTTTTACCAGCTGGAAAAGACAATCTTAACAAATCAACACAAATTTCTTGAGCTGCTACATCAAATTCTTTCAAAAAGCATAGTCTGTTCCTCCTCTTTCCACAAGTTGCTGAAGTAAGGCTAGGCCTACCGCGTTTCCTCATCTGCTTCATTCTTTGTTGAGCAGTGCCAGCACATCGTAGCTCTCTGAGGTTGGCCTGGGCTTTCTGAAAGGAATGTCCTTGAGCCTATAATGAAATTTTGACAGTGTTTAACCAGGCCAAGAGCTAAAATCTTCTCCTTTGGTGCAGAATGATCCACAAATAGTATTGAGGCCCTGGAGGTCAGAGCTAAGCTGGTTGCCATTTTGGTGGAGTTTTTGAGCTTTGCTCTGTTTATGCACTTTGCTTATTGGGCATTTAAATTCATATTGCAAAGATACCTATCAGTTTCTCCATCTGGTAGAGAAGAGGAAATTATTTTGTGCAGTTCACAACATGGGTAGCAGGAGAGTTGGGAGTAAAATTGAAATTTCTGACTTCCATTTTTCCATGGAGTATTAGCTGTTTATCTGATTTATTTTGTGGATATGCTTTCATTATGTTTTTAAGGGTTTGGTTTTTCAATTTACCATTCTGAAAAAATGTAGTAATCACTCTTTTAAAGAGTGTCCAATGAGGATTTTTTTGATGCTCCTCATGCTTACGCAGTAGGTGGTTGTCCTGTTTCCACAGCTGTACGGGTACTGTGTACAGTCTATACGCTGACTGGCTCAAGTACGTAGCCAGTTGGGTCTGCTCATAAGTGAAATTTGTCATATAGATGCGCCTTTTCTTTTTCCGAGAAGTTGGTTTATATCATGCCTCAAATCTTGTTTAAGTTAGAACATCTGGGTTTCCAAATATACGCTGTAGTTAAGCAACAATTAGTAAGGGGAATTCTCTGATATTCAGCTTCTGAGCCCAAAAATTGAGGCCGAGCTTCTCAGAAAAATGATACATAGTGCATTTTGATTGGTTGGGGTTGATACGTTTTCAAAAATAGTAATTTTGCCCTCCCAGAATTTACCATAGAGAATTCCTAAATTCAGCATTTAAACACCTAAACTTTCCATGTAGAATTCACAACGGATCCATTGGGAAATATGCTTTTCATATCAACAGTTTATTGTTGCCAGTAATTCCTTGTAACTGTAATGCTTTTCTAATGCACCAATACTGAAGTATTTTCCCCAAACCTGGTTAGTTATGTTCTGCATAGTAGTGGTCTCTCATAAACTAGTGCAGAAGCATGCATTTTGTAGAAGTCGTTGACAGAGTTGATGCTTAGTTTTTCTAAGCGAAGTTTCTTCTTAAAAAGGGTCTCTGAAAGTTGAGGAATTCTAAGCGAAGTTTCCTAATGAAGTTGATTTCTTCATTTACACCACACAACCCTCAAGACACCAGATTTAATAGTCGTATTGTTTGGAGTATGCACTGAGGAGTGTTTCAGCCAGTGCTGTGTATGGTAACACTGAAATGTTATGTTAATGTCTTCTGCCAAATGTTAATGTCTTCTGCCATAATGCTTATATATTGAGGAAAGAATTCCTGCTAAAGACAAAATATATTTGTTAGTTATAATTAAATAACACATAATCTTGTCAAACACATGCATATTGTTAGGAAATTTCTGTTGAATAATGAATTTCACAGAAGTACTTTAGGAAAAATATATCATGCGCAGAGCCTATGGTTCTTTAACATCCTGTCACCTATCCAGTATAAAAATTGCAAACTACTGCAGCATGAACTTTTGTGTCTGATTCATGACTTTACAATTACACTTTAGTTTTTCCGGAAATATTGCCTCGATGCTGTTACTGTGCAGTAGCTTTCCTCCTCTGCCTAATACTCCTGGAAGGGATTTCTCTTGTTTTCAAAGTTTTTATTTGCTCTAGTACATGCAGAGGAGCAGAATTAGTTGGAATAGTTTGGTGATTTTGCAGGTACAAAGAAACCTATAACTTTCATCCTATATGATAATAAAAGGCAGGTTTATGACCATGTGATATTTTTAGCTGTCTCAGCAGGACAGGGTATATTAGAAGAAAAAGAAAAGCTTTGTCTTGTATATGTGCCATTTTGTTCTTTAAAGAGATACCATAATTCTGAAATAAGTGCATTTGTTGTCATGGATTTTACAAATAGTGAAGTGGAATTAGAGGGTCCTGTAAAGTTGTCCTCTCCATTTTGATAAGTGGATGTGGCTGGATTGTGTGGGAAAAGCTCTGCTGCTCACAGTCCCTTCTAAGTTAAAGCTCCAGTTAGTGAGAACCCATTTCTAATAGGAACTGCAGGAGAACTGTCTTCAGGGGCTGGTTGCCATGGGGCAGATGCGTGTGCATGAAGGACGTTCATCGTTACAGGCTGTGTGGCCAAAAAATACATTTTCTTGATTGTTGTTTTCTATCAGAGGTCTCGCTGATCTTGGTTCTGGGGAAAAATAAAAGACAATAGTGAAGGTCTGTATGTCTGCGTGACCGTGTGCAGATGGGTTCTGATTTTACTGTCTTTGTTATAGATGGTGAACCAGAACCTGCTGATGGAAAAATTATGTTCAGGAAGCCAGCCAAACGTTCATCAGAGAAGTTTTTGGACTTCAACGTAAGTTCAAGTAAGAAGATGAAAGAGGCAAAGAAAACTAAGAGAGAAGCAACTACTCCTCAGAGTACAGCTAAGCAAGTAAAAAATAGCAGTCTTCTCTCATTTGATGATGAGGAAAATGATGATTAGGAGTTGTATTTTTTTATATTTTACTTACCCTTCTAGGGATCTGAGTAAGATTGAGGGTTTTCCTAGAAATTGAAGCATGGTATCTGAGTCTTCTCATACTTTGTTGTAGTCCAACTAGAGAAACATAGTATAGAACTAGCAAGAGCTAAGTCTTTGCCATTCAGATGGAACTGTATGGACAGTATGTCATGTCTTTATTTTAAGAGAATTTAATCGTGCATGTAAAAGCTATTTGAGGTCACAAATGAGTAGCAAAATATACCTGTACATATACAGCTTATGTAACTTTTCAATCAGTACATTTTAAATGTCTCCATTACTAAAAATGTATTTCCTCGCTATTTACTGGCCTGAGTTGACAGTTGTGTGTTTTCTACCTGTTATTGTTGACTTGACATTCACAAGAGAGAGACTTCATTGCTGTGGAGCAGAGACTGAAGTCTTCTGTCTCAGTTTAACAAAAGTTTGCACAACTTTTGCGTGTGTGGTTTGGCAGATTAGCTCTTTACAGAGCCCTTGCAGTAAGCAAGCCTGCAGTTGCTAAAATCCTGTAGTCTTAATCCTGTCTTTGGTGAATGCTGTCTAAGCAGCATCAAGTTCATTTAAATTGATTGTGGTAGCAAGATATAAAAATTTTGACTGTAGTTGATTGTATCAACTAATGCAAAAGAAAGATGCCGAAACCCTTAGAGATTGTACACTTTGGTTATCACACTGATGGGCTCAGTGGTTTGGTGGTGGAGGTTGTTTTTTGGTTTTTTTTTAAGTATATTTGTTCCAGTTGACTACCTATGTGTTCATAATTATTTGGGATCTCAAACAGCTTATTTAAAAATATGTATCTCATCTTTAAACTGTGCAAAAGCATTATTTTGGTTTTCTTCAAGTAGGAAATTTTAAATGGGAAAGGAACATTATAGCTGTGATACAAAGCTTTAAAATTTTTCAGTTGCCCATGTACAGTACACTGAAAGTGACCATTTCTGCACTGTTTATGCAATAGGATGTGCTGAAATTCAAAATAACACTGAGAGCTGATGGGACTGGGGAGAACAAGGTGGTGGAAGTGGGACTAGTGACTTTGAAATTATTTGGAAGTATGGTGTGTTCTGTAACCATGTATAAGCAAGACCTGAGACTGCTGCAGAATTACAGGATACAAGGCAATGAAACCAGTTCTGCTGCTCTGTGACAGTACATTCAACATAATTTGGGCTGTAAAGCTTCATTGAGGAGCAAATTTGAAGTTGCTGTGTGAAACAGCTGGTTTTAGTTTGTTAACCTGGTATGAAAAAATAAATTATGTTTTAAGTGGTCCAAAGATACTTGAATGAAAATTTCAGTACATAAAATGGGCTTTTTTTGTCACTTCATAATGAAGCCTCTTATGACTGCTACCTGTCTCTCTATATACCAGCTTCCCACAGCATAACATCAGATGCAAGTCTGCATACTATTTCACACTAATTGTGTGAGTGCATGTTACCCCGAATTTGAAAATGAATAGATCTGTTGTCCTTTCAGAAAATTAAAACCAGACCTATAAATGGATATTAAAGTCTTGTTGTAGCACTAGTCTGATACTAGAACTGCCAGAGAGGTGCAGTGCAACAACCTGATTACTCCCATGAGGATGTGTTACATTTGTAAATACGTAATCTGTCTGTATTCTGTACATATAAGAAAGAAAATCAAATGTAGGAAGAAGAAATACAGAATCAAAGGTTCCCAGGGATTAAGCTTTCCATTTATTTTGTATACTTAAAGCTTGTTTGAATCCATTAAAATATATATATATATACACTCATGAGAAATCTTGTAGCATTACAGTATACTGAAGGAATATTTGGGCATTTCAACAACTGAGTAAATACTCTGACTTGCTGAGACTCATCTTAGAGAATGAATTAACCATTGACTGCTTACTTAAACTTTTCTGGTTCTGTTCGTCAGCACAAAAATATACTTGCTTACATTTTTCTTGCACAGCCTGAAAGCTCTTCACTTTAGCTGTGAGGCAGTTTAGGAGACATGGCTATCAAGAGATAAATGCTTGCCAAGGATCAGAGGGAATTTGGATTTACCTTAAAATTAGAGAGGGCCTCCCAAATATGCAGCTGATTTGGCATGTTCAAAATAAGATTGAGGTCTTGTTTGAATCTGGTTAGTAATTGCATTTAAACAAAAATTACTGTTTCTAGTGAAAAACTTGGGAGACCGAAGTCCAGTGAAAAGAGGGTTGCCTCAAAATATTGGGTGCAGTACTTACGCTTAATCACGCTCCTTGCCGTACAACTTCATGACAGATGTCTGGAATGCAAATAAATTAATTGGGTTTACTTGGAAATAATATAATGAAAGGTATGTTGTTCTTCAGGCAACACAGCAGGGGAAACAAAGGTGGATATGGAAACCCAGTTTCTTTCCTTTTTTCCGACTGTGATTTGTAGTGCTCTGACCAGGAGGAGACCTTTATATTCATTGTATTTCACTCCCAGTTCACCTAGCAATAACTAATTGGATATATTTATTAAGAGGTGTGAGTGATGCACAAAGGCATTTTAGTCAAGTAGTCATGTGAAAATACAATGTTTTTAATGTGACACACCAGAAAATTACACACGCCATCAACTCCCCATGAAACCTGTGACTAAAGAGAACAATTACTTGTTCATTTAGGAAAGAAATGTGAAACTGTCTTAAGCAATCACCTGCCTTAAGCAGTGGCCCATGGAAAAATAATAATTGCAAGAACTTTATAATAAAGGGGAAGCCAAAGTAAGTGCATGGAACATGGGGCTGGGACTGGAATGGACAATTTTCCTGGCTTTTTCTTTCCTTCTCCCTTCCCTGCCCACATCCCCGGTCCTTTTCCCCTCCTGTACTGAGGAATGTATATGTGTTTGTTTTTTCTCGCGGATCTTGCTGAGCTAAGTGTGAGAGAAGCGCTGTGGAGGAACAAGGTGAAAGTAGCTGAGGCTTGTTACCTAATAGGGGAATCTTGTACAGTTGTGATTAATAAAATCTTCCCAGTTGCTTAAGATTCGAAAACATTTATTGATGGTGGTGGTAGTTCTTGCTCTTCTTAGCTGAGCAGTGAGCCGGAACAAACCTGGGGAACTGTAGTAGCATTGCAGCAATAGATGCTTACAGTGGAGGCTTTTTACCTTTTGAAGGTGCTTGGATGTCCTCAGGAAAGGTGAGGTGCTTGCCACCTTTCTTTCTTCTGAAGAAACGGAATCTTTCTCTAAATAATAGGAATGAAGGTGAATCATCAGTAATGCTGCACTATGAGATAAGAATTGCAAAGACACAGGGCAGAATGAGCAAGAAAATGCATGTGTGAGCAGGCGGCGCAGGAGTTCCCACCCTTGGTCGTATTTCTAGCCCGTCTGATAAGGTTCATTTTTTTTCTCAAATAAAAACAAATTTGTAGTACTGCAAATGTTCATTTCATTGGCCTAAACAGGAAGGGATGAGTCAGAATTCTATTCTGATAGTTTTTGTGTCCGGCACTTTTCCAGGAAATATCATTTGGAGGATCAAAGGCTGTGTTTTGCAGACACTGAGCACAAGATGCCTGTATTTAGCTGTTTTAATTACACATTTTTTAAGTTTCATCACAGGACTTAATGTCTTTTTTTACAGTGCTTCAGTATATAATCCTGTTAGGAAGCTGCAGATTTATAATGAAGCAGGAAGTAGCAGTGTCATCGTCTCAGCTGATTGTTTCCCTTGTGCTGGAGTGTATTAACTAAGTAATGCTTCACTTGGCTGTGTAGAGCCAATTGCATTCTCAAGGACATCAGGCATGCCTGGAGATGAGTCATTACCTTTGGTACGGCACAAGAGGTATGATATGCAGTCTCAGCAACTGTTTGTCCATTGAAGTTGGTTAATAACCTATAGCCCTGTCTCGTGGCAGGATGCCATAAATCAATCCTTTGTGCATTCAGCAAACAGAAAGGCTGGTGTATCGGCTGCCTCTTCAGTGTCGTCCCTTTATTCCCCTTCCTAGAGCGAGGTGTTAATCTGCAAAGAGATTTCTCATGTCGTGAACCTCTCCTTCCGCCCCACTTCCTTGAGGGCGTTCCAGAGGCAGTGGTCACCAGGGTAGCCATTAAAACCAGGGGACAAGCACCACAGCGTTTTACATGAGTGACTGCAACCTCCTGTAGACTTCCTCAAGATTTTTGAGAACTTACAAAATCTCAGAGCCAGCCCCTGGGAAGTAACTTCCTCCTGGGGAAAATGGATGGGACCAGTCAGGAAAATTACACAAGATTGAATTTTGTGCTGTTTACCCTACTATCGCTTCTTATTTTTTGTTGGAGGTGAAGCCAACAGCTGGCAAAAGCAGTTTTTCCTCTATCAGGAAATGTAAAGTGGCTTTGGTGCCATTCCAATCCATATGGCAAAGGATTCCTTTTCCTTGACTCCTGTGGCAATCCTCAGTGCAATGCCTGATTAGTTAAGGCCATGGCCAAGAGGGAGCTACCTTGTAGTAGGCAGAAGTTATTAGAGGAAGGTGTTGTCAAGTCTCCGTGGGGTAACGGTGATCACTGCACACTTTTAGTTTTGATATCATGAAAGAGTTGTTCCCTTAGGGACAACACAGTAACAACGAACTTTAAAAGGGCAGATTATAAAACTATGAGGAAAATGGTTAACAGCAGGCTGAAGGGCAAAGAGAAGTACTTAAAAACCATAGAGATCTGCCTGGAGGCTATTTAAGAACATTGGATTAGAGGCACAGATGGTTTGTATACCTCTGAGCAAAAACATAGCGTATGAGGAAGAATGAAACTCACAGGGTTACGTGGGAGAAAAGCGTGAGTATAGAAAGGTTGAAAACGCATCCCTTAAAGAGGACGGCTGTCTGAATGACAGACTAGGAAATGTTCTCGGGAAAGAGCTGGAAGGTGTTAGTGCTAAGGAAAAGACTAGAGCCATGCTGACTTTGGATCCCCAGGACGAAACACTGAAAAAAGTGATTCTAATAATGTCCTGAGCACTTTGTCTTTGAAAACTGGGCTACTCCAGATGAGACTTCACCAGAAAAACAAGCATGCTGTTCATCTGAGTTAGCTAGCACAAGCCAAAATCTCAATAAAGCCAAAGCCGTCTGCAGTTTTAATATGTGACTAGGGCAAATTTAAGAATAAAGGAACCCATTCAAACATAGTTTCTCTATACTAGGACTTTA
The DNA here is from genome assembly GCF_000690535.1 of Cariama cristata. Classification (NCBI taxonomy): domain Eukaryota; kingdom Metazoa; phylum Chordata; class Aves; order Cariamiformes; family Cariamidae; genus Cariama; species Cariama cristata. The sequence continues at coordinate 6,258 of NW_009628233.1, read as the reverse complement.
ATTTCACCTTGTGTTAGATTCAGTGCCAAAAATGATGTTTTCAATCTTTGCCAAAGAAGGTAGAGATAAAAAAATAAACACTCCTAAAACCTCTTCATTTTAGTAAAAGAAAAAAACCTGCGTTTGTTCTGGTACAGCTTTGGGCTGAGAGGGAGACTATCTGATAGGGATGTAGTGAGGTTTGCCGAGCTTTGTTACACCAATGCGTAATTGGACAGATGCGCAATTTTGTTGTCATGTATCTGAGAACAGAAACGCACTGATTATAAATTAGAAGAGGAACATCTCAAGTATCCCAAATCCGATGATGTGTGCAAAAAAAGTGTCCTTGTGAAATCAATGGCAGTTATTTTCTGGTTTAAAACCAAGGAAAGGCAGGGGAAGGTTAGAACAACTGTTTTGGCAATAAAACCTTGATGCACACAGTCTCAGTGGGACTAGAGCCCTGGCATCTAGGCTGTTTTATTCTGCCCTGTTAAGTTGAAACAAACAATTCAGCTGCCTGAGTCTCTTCTCCTCTGCTGTGCCAGCTACCTCGAGAGAAGAGATTGAGCATTGTTCTGATCAGTGCCACAGCAGCAGCAGTTTTATAATTTAAGGGCTGCATAAAATTTATGGAGCACTGAGAAGAGCTTAAATCAATTTTATGATTTTCATAAATTATTGCAGGCAGACCATGTTTGTGTAGAAAGCCGGTGATGTTTGAGCTGTTTATCCAATGGACAACAACATTCAAAACAGGGATTTTCAAAGGCACCTGTGGGAATTACGTGTTCGAGTTTGATGGGAGTTAGAAGACTTGTTCCTTTGAACAGCTTAGTATTCCACTATTAATTCTTAATCATGCCAAATTGTTTCAAATACTTGGTAAAAATCAAAATTAGAGGGGGGTCAAATTCAGAACAATTTTAAAATTTCATTTAAATGCTTAATGTGCTTATAAACAGTGGGTGGGTAACTTGTAATTCTGCTTCAGGTGAAAAACTACTTTGGCACTTGAAGAGTTAACCCTTTTCTTACCAGAGCATATTTTTGTTTTGTTGTTTGGGCCCCATTACTGTGAGGAGCCTTGTTCTGTCTCTGCTTGAGGCTCTACCTGCAAATTACTCCAGCTCCTACAGAGGAGTAGCTGCCTGTAGAGCAGAAGGAGAAACAATACCTCGTTCCTCATCACACATTTTGAGATTATGTAAGACAAGTATAATTCCTTACATTCAGATATGAATAGAGATTGAACTTCCCTTCTGGACGGCTAACCAAGGTGGAGCTGTTAAGATACAGCTCCCATTTCATCCTAATTTGAGTATTATTGGTGATTGAAAGAGCTGTCCACTCACTGGGCATCATGCCCATCAGGATGCAGATAGGTTGGTGAGAGAGACCTTTCACCAAGAGACCTTTCATCATACTGGGATACCTCTGAGCTAAAATATTTGGTGTTTTAATTTTCTGTATTTTAAACTGCTCCAAATCCTCTAAAACGAAATTACTGCATTTCAGGTTATTACAGACTGAATGTGCTAAATGTGGTACGGGAAGAACGGTTGCGGAATTTCTCTATGCTGGATGGGCAGCTTGGGCTAAATTATTTTCTGATGTTATCCCATTGCTGTCAATGAAATGACACTGACAGATACATGAGCTCCTTACTAAACCTGAACAAGGTAGTCTGAGGCGAATAGGTTTAAATTCAAAGAAGTTAAGCGTTGGACACTCCCGGATCTTGGCACTGAATTCCTATGGCCAACAGCATACATAAATGATGGGAGCGACTGACTCGGTGGTCGTTCTGCAGGAAGGGATCTGTGACTGCTGTGAATTAAAAACTGAACACAGGCCACGGTGTGAGGAAAGCTAATGCAATTTCGACTCCATAAATAATGCGTCATGGAGAAATGTGAAGTAATCTTACCCTACTTATTTTCTGCTTCAGACCTTAGCTGGAGTAATGTGTCTACTTTTGTGCACTATACTTCAAAAAAGAAAAATGCAGACCAATTGGAAAGACCAGCAGAAAGCAGTGGTATTGATCAGAAGTCTAGAAAACATGACCTGTGAAGACAGATTGAAAGAAGTGGGTTTATGTATCTAGAGAAAGAAGATGCAGGGGAGGGAATAAGAATGTGATACCAGTCTTCAGATATGTAAAGCTTGCTGCAAAGAGGAAAGTAATAAATTGTTCTCTGTGTCCACTGGGAATACAAAAAGAACTAATGGATTTAAATTGCAGCAAAGGAGATTTAAGGAAGACATTAGGACAGACTTTCTGGCTCTAACAGTACTGAAGTACTGAAACAGATTGCCTGGGGAGGTTGTGGGACCTTCATTGCCAGACGTTTTTAAGAACAGGTTAGACAAACATCTGTCAGGAATGATTTGGGTATAATTGATCCTGCCTTAGGGCAGAGGGCTGGACTAGACCTCGCAAGGTCCCTTCCATCCCTGTTTTCTATGGTTCTCTCATTAGGAAGGCTGATGTGATATTCCTAGGACCTTACTGTTCCTTTTAAAAGCAAAACCATGCTATAGCAATGCCAAGAGTCAAATTTAAACTGACAGTATCTGGGAAAATTCAAAGTTTAAGGTTGATATCCCACCCTTAATTATTAACACTTGAATGCATGTAACACAGTTGGACTTGTTCAAAGGCTAAATACTTGGAGGTTACACAACTGTGAGTCTTTCCTGACCAGACTGTGGGCTTTTTAATAGCATGAGAATCTGTTTCTTCTAATGTGTATTAATCTTACATATTGCAGCTTCCATTTTGTCATTTGAGTAAGCAGCCAGCAGTGGTCTTTAGCATCTACCCTGTTGCAGGTGGGTCACTCATTTTGCCTGCCATCACACGTTTGGCCACATGCTATGCTTCCACTCGCGCCAAAGCTCCTTCTTCCACTCCAATTTATCATGACGCCACTGCTCAGCTTCATTATGTGCCTCTGTTTAAATCACTAATCCTGCTGTTAATGTGTTTGGTACCCTTCTCTCCATTCTCAGACACTGGATATTCCTCCTGCTGTTTTCTGCTCACATGTTCTTTTATTCCTGTTGATAAATTTCATTTTCATCTGTCTTTTGCTGCTTTCCCTTCAAGATGTGCTTGCATTACAAACTGCGGCTCAGCAGTTTAGCAATTGGATTGCATCCAAATATTACCAAATGCCACATCTTTTAATATCAGGCAGAGCAGCTTGAATTTTCTTCCTCAGAGTGCTGTAAAAGACACACTGGCATGTTTTCTGTGCAAATGCCAAAAAAAAAAAAAAAAAAAAAGAGTTTAACAAAAGATGGGGGGGTGTGAAGCAAGCTGAAATCCCTGCATTCCCAGAACCCAATTTCAGGTTTTAGTTGATGACCCAGCTGCTGATTTATGTAACTCAGTGGAACTATGCCAGTTTCAAGCAGCCAAGAATTTGGCACTGCCACTTCTGTGACTGGTAGTATCTTTGTGTTCAGTGATATGACCCTGTTGTGTTTTCCTCCCCAAAGGCCATGCCTGGCCATTGATGATCACAGTATTGCCAAGCCCTTGGGTTCTAAAAAATTCTGTGTCAAACCGTGAAGTGAGGTTATAATATATATATGTATATATATACATACACACGCGTATACCATGAAATCTGCTAACATTATGACTGGAGATTTGGCCATTAAATTGTTTTACTGCATCCAGCGAGAGAAAGATGCTATCAATTGTTTTTCATAATGGTGAAATGCTCGTCAGACTGCTGTAAGACACCGTTTGCTCTATGTATCTTCGGTATTTCCTTGTTACAGACTGACTGTATTCACTGAAGCTGTGGGTACTGTATGTGGTTTGCCGTAGAGGACTTCCCTTGATTGCTGTGGGCTTTGGATCAGACTCAAGAGTAGCTTTTGCTGTGTTCGCTCATCTGTTTTGCTCAAGATTTGTCCTTCACGTGCTTTAGAGACAGATGGACAAGCAACGCAGATACTGTGGCGCGTTGAGATCCTGGCTACCGTCCTTGTCTTTGTTGTGCGTTCTTTGTGTGTATTGCCCAGCTTCTGCTGTGGTTGTGTACGTGGAGGATAAAGTGCACCTCCAGCTCCATGCTCCAGAGCCCACGTACCCCCAAAGTTTCAACTCGGATGCACTGGCTCAGCACAGGCTTTTGTCTGAGGGCAGATTTCCCCCATGTCACTTGTTTCTACTTTGTACTTTGCATTGCTCAAAACACTCATCTTCTCTCCCCTGTGGGTACCGTTCATGGCAAGGGATCACTTGGCCTGGAAATGCAGTTTCATTCCTTTTGCCCACTGGTTAACGCTGAGATTGAGAGGCAGGTAAACCTTGTTACTGGGACACGGCGATGGGGATCATTTCCTGCGCCTGTCTCACGTTTCCTGGGTAATACTGCGTCTTAACGTCTTGTTTTCCCATATTGGCAGTTCACCGTATACCATAGCATGAGGAGAGTAATACTTTTTTCCTACCACTTTTGTGTCTAACTTGCCGATTTACATATGGTGGCATTTTTGGGGGATTGTGAGTGCCCCAATGCATTTTTCCTTGTACCTCTTGGGCCATTTGCTCTTTAGTTCTTACCTCCTATGGCCCCAGCACCGAGGCTAACACGTCACCCCGCAAACCCTCCCCGCGGGGAGGGAAGGGGCCTGTCCACTGCAGCTCCTGAGCAGAACCAGTGTGAGCATTTGCCATGTGAGACTGTTGCTCCAGTTCAGTGAGGTAAGGTGTTTGCATCCTATCGCACCTCTGCAGACCTTCTGTGTTGCCCTCTTTGCCCTCAGCTTTGGGTCGGTACAGGCAGAGCCTGAAAGTGCCTGTGAATGGCACCCCACCGTTCCCCCAGCTCCTCTGCACCTCTGAGGAGTTCAGAGAGTCCACGCTGGCTGCAACACCAGCTGGATTTGGGTTTCGAGGGAATTAGAGACTTTTATGTGAGGATGCTCGCTTTTTTTAAGGCACTTTTCAATGCTTGACAGGCTGTGTAGGCTCTAATAAATAAATGCTTTTATCTCAGGTGTCAGCTTTAGTGCAGTCGTTCAGTACCACACGCAGAAATACACGCCCATGGAAAGCCAGTTCCTGGGTGATGGTTTGAGGGGACACCGCTCCTGTATTAGGAGTTTACACAGCACCTACCTCAGAGGAGCCCTAATCTGTGCTACAGACTCTGGGGTGCTACTTTAGTACAAAAAGTAATAGTAATTTGTAAATGAATCAGGGAGATTTTAAAATCAATTTTCTTCAGTAAACAGCAATTATTGAAATGGTTGCAGTTATCGCTGAGGGCTGAGAGTATAAAACACTTCAAGATAACAGAATTGGATTCTACAAACATATAATTCTTTTATCAATAATTCTTATAAGCAGGCTTCTTCCTACACTCTCCCTTTTGCCAAAACTCTCCCCTCTATTGTATACTGAGCTCATTTCCCTCCTGAATAGCTGCAGATTTGTTGGTATACAAATTAATTTTGTTATTGACTAGAACGAACATTTGGAGCATAAGAATGCCATTGCTATTCATACCTAAAGGTAATCAATACAGGTACAGAGGAATAAATATTTTCTAACCGAGTAAGCATCCTCCCTAGCCTTATTTCCTTTTTCTAAAACCCACAGGACTATACTCTGGCTGCTGTACATGTGAACAAAGCAGTGAGAGGCAATAGCATTTACATCTCGTTACCAAAGGATCACGAGAGAGACAAACTTCTCGCCTGGTCTTAGCTCTTCCCATGCTGCAAGCTCAGCAGTCATTCACTCGTAACAACCTATGCCTACTCTTTGGCCGCAGTGGTGATAACTATTTGTCCATCATCCATTTATTACCCCCAAAACAGTGGAGAAGAAATAAATCCCTGCATGAAGCGGCTTGACACCTGCTTGGGAATGGCAGAGAGCAGTCCGCAGCTACAGCCTGTAAGAGAGAGGATGTGAGGGGTATTACATCAGTCTGCAAAACGAGTATTGTTAGCACGTAAAAAGCAAAGGAAAGGGGAAAGAATGGCAAAAGGTGGTGGGGTTTGCCCAGTTCCTGGCCTATTCCGCTGGCCGTTTCCAGCTGCTCCTGACTGATCGTTGGTGCCGTTTGTGGTGTTTCAGGCTTTTCGTGCTCAAAGATGCCCAGGAGATTTGCACTCGCTTGTAGCCAGATTCTGCCTTAATTTATGCCTGAAATCAGTTGGGCGCTAACGGAACGTCAGAGCTAAATTTTGCTTCCTTTCAACCAGCTGGTCCCTTCTCAGGATTTGCAAAGAGTGACAGCG
>NW_009628232.1:53774-53991 GCF_000690535.1 Cariama cristata | reverse complement strand
ACTTGCCTCCCAAGAGAAATCGGTGATTTACTTTGGTTTCCAACCCCACTTCATCCCGCTTCTCCCCTCCTATCACTCGTTTCCCTCCTCAAGATCCTAATCTGCGAGGCGGTGGGTGCCTGACTTCACGTTGCTTTCCTAAATGTCCCCGGGAGCACTGAGGGCACCCCGGCGGGATGGGGAGCAGGGGGAGCCGGGGAAGCTCCCACACACCGCA
>NW_009628232.1:49175-53714 GCF_000690535.1 Cariama cristata | reverse complement strand
GCCCCTCCGCCTTTCCTGGCTCCCTGAAGCCTTCGGTTGCTGCTCCGCTACCGACTTCAGGTCCTCTTGGAAGAACTATTCCGCAGCAAAGGGCTGCCCTGTTTTTCACAGGGATAACAAGGGAGCCCGGACGCATGGGTAAATTGTTGCCCCGCTGTGGGGCACCCTGTGCCTTGTGCTGGCACCCCGAAATCCCTTAACTCCCCTTACGCCAGCCACGCCGGAGGGAACAGCCCCAGTGCAGAAGGGCCGGGGGTGTCCACAAAGAAGGCTGGCAGGGTGGGAGGGAGGGATGGAGAGGTGCAGGGACTTGCCTAAGGTCATAGTCAGAGCTGGGAATAAACTGCGTTTCAAAGGATTGGAGGAAAATTCAGGACAGAAGGGGCCTCGGGAAGTCCTCTGTCATTTTTAAAAGTATCTCTGTTACTTAGACACTTGGCTTCTGTTTTCAAGTCACTTGAACCCCTTAGACGTTAAGTCGATTTGAGAAGCAATGGGATGTAAGCTGTGAGATGCTTGAATTCACTGCAGAGAAGTGAATGTTGGTTCCTAACCCTCCTCCTCCTCCTCCTCCTCCCATGGCATGTCAACCTAGCAGCCATCAGGACCGCATGGGACAAGCAGAAGGAGCTTCTTCCATTGACCTAGTTGAGGTCCATGAAGCAAGACGAGCTCTACCTGGTGGTTAACATCCTCTGCTTCGTGCTACTGTGACCAGGCTGCCCCAGAGCAGACATAGCAAGGGTTTCTCCAGGTGGAGAAACTAGAGGTACTGGAGGCAACACTAGAGAAGGTATGCCAAGTCCTGGTTCAGCACCATACCCGTTACAGCCATCCTGCCTCCTCCATTAAATCCTCTGTCCCAGGTGTCACTGCGGTTTGATTTTCTTTCACAGAAGGACTTTCGGTGAGTCAATTAAACTGAGAAATGCCGAACGTCCCAGTGTGGGTCGTATCACCCCCTTGCCTTGTGGTGGTGCTGACAAACTGCTCTGATATCCTCAGCTAGAACCTGTGAATTGCTGCTACTAATGCCAGGGCAGGCCCTATGACCATTTTCTCCATCTTTCGTCTCTGAATTCCTCTAACTCTCAAAGATGAGAGCCAACAAAGGGATTTTTGGTTGACCTGGTGTCTCCCAAATGTCCCAGTGAGTGGCAGTAGCACCAGCCCCTCCTGCAGGGTCTGTCTTTCAGTGGAAGCCTGTGTTAAACATTTGGTGGCTCTTCTCACAAGAGAAGGAAGATTAAACCCAAGACCTTGGCCAAATTTCACTCTCAACCATTAAATTCTGTCTACCTAAATCCCGCTGCTGTTCTAGCTTGACTCCATGGACCAAATCCATTTGTGTGGTAAATAGATGAAGCCCACTAAAAGCGAAGGAATTTACAGCCATTTACACCGCTTGTTTTTTGCGTCTTGCCCTTGAGGCGCATTTATTTTCTGGGTGCTGGTTATATAGCTGCTCCCTTGGCGGTAGCTGCATTACGAGTGCTTCCAAGAAGAAACCTAAACCTGCGCGTCCCAAGTCACATAACTGCCTGTCAGACCTTCCCCTTCTCTCATTTTAGTATCCTTGTGGTTATGGGTATCACAAGAGAGCTGGGGAGGCCCGAATCAGGGCTGAGTCACGAAGGTCCTTGTCCCTCAGGGTGACACACTGTGTGGGGCATGTCGCCCGTCCCCATCTGCACCCCGTTCGCAGGGGGTACGGCAGCGATGGCTGCCAACCGGGGAGCGCCGACGCCGTGTACATACAAACCTACACCGACTGCATTAACCCGCTTTCGCTTCGTTGGTTAAAGCAGTGCAAACTGCGTGCAGGCTCTTGTTATCATCCGATGGGGTTGCTCCTCTTTACCTTAAAGGTGGTTGAAACTAAAGCTTGCTTGAGACTAAACTGAAAGGAGAGAGATTTAAACTGCAATGAAAGAGTCCGTACAACCTCTTCTACCGGCTTAAGTTATTTAGCTGAAAGTTACTCTTTTAATTAAGGAAGGACGAGTTCCCTGCAGAGTAAACCCTGCCCGTCAGCACAAGCCGTGGTAGCTCCAGAGCCATTGCCATGCTTTCCACATGCAATGGAGATGGGCAGCGATGCCTGAGCTCACAGAGACCACCTTGCCTCTGGAAATCCAAGCAGTGGGGTCGTGCTGGCGTCGGTATTTAGGCTAGGAGCGGTGCGGCCTCGTGCCATGCTGCTGGAGCAACACAGCTTTCGGGATCGAATGCAAGAAAATCTCTGAGTGGTGCTGGCTGCTCTGTGCCATATGGATGCAGCAACTCATTCTGCTGCATGGTACCTACGTGCCAAAATGATGGCATGAGGTGAAAAACAGATGGAGGGAAGCGCCTGCCTGCGGGGGAGAAGTGTAGAGTAACAGGACTGTGGTTATGAGTTGTAGTGAAACTTCTGACCTTTCCTTTCTGCAGACTACTTAATGTCAACCTTGTCTGCGCTCAGAGTTGCATCATTTTAGCAGTCCTGCGGTGTCCTACGGGGCAGGTATTCACCCATACGGGTGAGGCAGGTACTTGCAGGGCATGGGCACACACAGGGGAGGTTTCATCTATGGCAGAGCCAAGCTGGTTGTTCGGTACCACTGTCCGATCCCATTGCCTGCCTCCTTCTCGCCTTACTCCCATTGCCTCCCTTTGCCAGCTCTGAGGTCCTCTTTGCTCGAGGTGAGCAAGGGTAACCCAGCCCAGTCCTGTTTAATATGTCTGGCATTTTGTGATGTGCGTGGCTGCACGCTGGTGAGATGGGAAAGGGGTTGCTCCTCTGCTTTGGGACCCCCACCAAGAAAATAACTTCAGTGTAAGCACCAACCAAGAAGCTTGCCACGCAACTCTGCTACCTCTGCCTTCAAGGGTAAATAGATAAGGAAATAAAACCCTTTGCCAATCTCCTGTGAAAGGCATAAAAGCCCTGGGTAAAAATCACTGGAAAAGTGTTAACCTCTCATCCCAGCATCCTCTGGCACTGTGTTACTCAAAGTCATGGATTAACTCCATCCAGTACCGGGTCAAGCTCTCCGTGACGCTGCAACACCATGCCCTAAACCGGTCCCTACCTTCTGCCAGTGGGTGAAACACCTTGTTGGGTGACAATTTGATTTGCTAAAAATTGATGTGGTTGAAAGATATGTCTGTGAAATCCCAGAATGTGTCTTCAGATAATATATTTTTAAAAGGATAAATAAGTAGAAAGGAAAAGGAAATGGAAACAATCTACTAAGTGGCAAGATTTAGCAGTAGGTGCAGTCTGGAGTGTTTGAAAAGCTTGTCTTCAGTGCCCAGGATAGGCAACGGAGGAAAGACGTGCTGCAGGGTGCCAGGGAGATGTCTCCAAAGCAGAGCCTGAAGGAGAGGACATCTTCCTCAGGAAAGCATCCTGAGCATTTTTGAAAGGTGATTCAGCTGGTGACAGCTTTGTACTTTCTGAAAACCAGAACATACTTCCAAATCCTGTGAAAAAACAGAGCTTTGCACTTGTTAAAAAGGAATGTCTCATGTACATTTTCCAACATCCTCCTTAGGCAAGAGGAATTATTTTAAAATGCTGTTGAAGAGCAAAAACAGAAGTCTGATCGCAAGCGGCATGCTGAGTGTATCAATGTAAAGTTGAGTCATCAAAGCGAGATTGAGATGCAGCTTTAATCCTTCTTCTTTTAATGATTAAATATGCGTTATGTACTCTGACATTATCATTAATAGTTTGACAGCATTTGAGCAGCTGTCTTTCTTGGGAAGTTACAGAATTTCAGTATGCGTTTTGAAATGTGTAAGATATAAGAAAGGAGAAGGGGAGAACTTTTTTGCAATAAAAATTGCATCAGGAGCACATTCTTTTATTCTGAAGGGTTTAAACAACAACAAAAAGAGAAATAAAAAAAAAGCTTGGCAGGCTAAAAGTTTGTCCAGTCCCTAATCTGGAAGAAAAAAAAAAAAAAGAAAAAGAAAAGAGAAAAAAATGCACTGTTTTTATAGTGCTATGAAAAATACATCTTAAAAATCAGCAATTTGAGAATATGGGCAGGAGAGGAGAGAAGTGAGAAAAGCCTGCTGAAACACATGTCTATTATTAGTGAAGAGAAGAGAAATTGCTCCAGCATAAGGAAAACCCTGTAGCATTGCTAAATACCCAGAAAATGTACAGTGGGAGTTGCAAGAACCCGTAAAGTTGGTGGTCTCTCATCAGTGGGGTTTTTTAAAGCTATTTGGAGACTTGGCAAATGTGCATGAGCAGGATTACAGGATAGTCCTCTTGGATAATATGAAACTGAGGAAGGATAGTGAAATGAGGTAAGAAATGAGAATTATTCACACCCAATGTATATTGGAGTCATGTCTGTCATTGACTTAAAATTGTATTTCTTTTTAAATGCTTGTGTTTTACTTGACACAGTCAATATGCACTCAGAGGGAAAAGTGCTTATGACAGTCTGCAGCTTATTCTCTTAGACTGAATGATGACATTTAATCCTCGTCTCCTCCTCTCCTCCCCTTAACAACGAGCTGTCCCAGCGCTCTCAAGCT
>NW_009628232.1:34489-49122 GCF_000690535.1 Cariama cristata | reverse complement strand
CCTCGTCTCCTCCTCTCCTCTCCTCTCCTCTCCTCTCCTCTCCTCTCCTTCCCTTAACAAGGAGGTGTAACAGTGATCCAAAGTCTAAAAAATATGTTTTGTCAGTGCACTCAGCAAAGAGCAAAGGGTGAGATGCTCGTGGCCCATTCGCATCTCCGTGAGAGGAACATTGCTGCTGCCCAGTGGCTTTCTAGTCTATCAGAAAGAAGCGCAGTGATTTCCAGAGGCAGAGCAAATGAGGCTTGTGATAAGAGCTATGTAGTTATGCCAAACATAATGATCTTTGCAATATATTACCTGAAGAAATAATGGAGTCTACACTGTTTGAATTTTATAAATAAAAGCTAGACATTTTTTTAAAATATATGTTACGGTTTAAGCTGTGGACTTGATGCCGGAGTTATTGTATGAATTTATTTTATGTGGAAAGCTGGACCAAATACTTGTACAGGATCCCTCTGGCCCTAGTATCTTTGAATCCCAAGACTTTCTGAAACATCAGTGTACACCTTGGTGGAAGCCACTGAGTGCTTGGCAATTGTGCAGATCGGTTTGGATTCACGCCGCTACAGATAAAGAGGCTCAATTTTATAAAAACCATTTTTGTTTAAAATTTTAAAAAACCTGAAGTTCTCAGCCTAGCCCCAGTGGAAGTACTACGTTACTCAGACCAGTGCTTCAGTGCCTCCCTCTTGCTAAAGCAAGGCGAAAGATGTGCCTCCACTAACATGCCAGGAGGCTTAGCCACACCGTAGCAGTTTATGGACCCTGGAGCCATCAAGGCCAAGGACAACTCTTCCATTGACTTTAGCAAGAGCATATACGGGCCTCTGCATTACAGGGATGTGAGATGTACGGGAGGTTGAGTAGCTGGGTAAGGACCTGCAAAAACCTCAACTCTTTCTCCATCTGTGAGCCAATCCACTGATTTATGCACCGTTGCACTGGCAGCTGGTCTGGCATCAGCCCGATCTGACCTCATCCATCACTGAAGCCAGTAAAAATCCTCCCATTTGTTTGTTTAGGACCTGTCTGAGGCTAGGAGGTTGTTCATGCGGTCAGGAGAGGGGTTGTGTGTGGAGATGGAGATGAGGTGCAGTCCCAGCTCTGCCAAAACTTCTCTTGTGGGTTGTTCCCCGTAGTGCTCCTGGTCTCCTGTTGCTCCTGGCAAGCAGCAGTACCGTGTCCTTCCTTGCTCCAACCCACCACCTCACTGTGATCCCTGTGCCCTACAGCACCAACAAGATGCCCAGTATCATTAGCTATAGTATCATATAGTATCATTGATATAATTAGCTCAAACTCTTCCTCCTTTAGCCAGTCAAGACAGTGAGAGCTGAAGTGGACAGTATTTTTTAGGCTTTTCAAACAATTACTCTTTACATCTAGACAAGAGTTACACAGGCTCATGCGAGAAGCCTCAGGCTTCCCTCTGCCTTAGTTTCTCCATGTGCATTGAGCATCCTTTGGGCTTCACTGATTTTTTTTTTGGATTTTCAGGTCCCCTCTCTCAGCCTACCTCCCTCCATCATTGCTGCTTCTCTGTGGTCAGTGAAGGCAAGCTTGTCCCTTTATAGCTGTCCACCCCCATCAGCTGATATTCCTGGTCAGCCTCAAACCCTGCCCCATTCCTGCACCACTTGATTCACTCTGAAGCTCTTGGCCAACTCTGAAGTGCAGAGAGACAAGAGACTGAGATGACCTTGGGTAAAGTTGTCTTCAGTGACAGTGTATGCTGAGTGACAAATGCCATGGCAAAACCAGAATATTAAAAATCTCTGTGGGGAAAATGTGACAGAAAAGGGGAAAAAAAAAAAAAAAGAGGTGTGAGGATGCTAAAATCTTTCACTTAATGTTCTTTGGGTCCAGAAAAAGGACAGTGGACCTTAAATAGAACATAGGTACAGGACAGTCTCTTTTTTAGTTCAAAATTACGTATTTTGGATGGAAGTTTACTCTTGGGAGTGGGGGCAAAGCAAGCACTTGTTCGCCAGATTTTTTTTGAAGGTGGCTGTTGAATGTGGTTTGCAATGTCCCAGGAATTCCCAATGACTCTTAGTAGTTTTACAGTAAAGAGAGTGCAATTAGAGGCACTTTTATTATGAACTCTCTAGTCAGATGCTCCAAGTGTAAAAGAGCTTTTAATGAAAAGGAAAGAGTACTACCACGGAGAGCTTCATTTACATGAGCTAAGTACCCACATCTCCAGTGGGCAGTCACCACGATGGTGCAGAAATCGAGGTTTTGAGAAGGTAGAGGATTCCCAGAGAGGCTCATTTTCATGAAGGAGGTCTTATCACCTGATAAAGTTTATTATTTTCTTCTATTAACCATTCATCAGATGGGTTGAATTTATTATTAGAGTATATCAGTACTGTAACTTGGTATTTTTACACAAAACTTCATTTAGCAGCTTGACTCTGGTTAAGTTTGAACTTCACATTGGGAAACATTACTTTAGAGGCATGTTAGTGAATAAGGACATGGGAGTCCAGAGTCATACTGTCTTGGAGTTATAAAATAGACTGCAAGAAACTTAAAAAAACAAGAGTCAGAAGCAGGTTGAGTGCAGAGTGGTCCTGCCCATGGTACATCATCCCAGCTTCTGGCAGTCAACAGCTAAGGGAACTCCTGGACTGAAGGTTGAGTTTGGACTATGGTATTTAGTAGCCCTGCTGGAACTAGCCACCATTACTATTTTAAGCCCATGTGTAAATTTTTCTGTCCATGGCGATGAGTCCCATAACTCATTTGTGAGACAAATGTCCTTCTTTCTGTTCTAAACCCACTGCCTGATTGTTTTATTAAGCTCTGGCCCTTGATGTTCTGAGACACGGCACACAATTATTTCCTGTTCATCTTCCCCATGCAACTCATAACTTCACCGACCTCTCTCAGATCCCCTCTGTCTTCTTTTTTCCCAAAGTGAAGACTTTTAGCCTATTTTGGCTCTTCTTGTCTGGAAACTGTTCCCTGTCTCTGGTGTCTTGTTGCCTTTTCTTGGCTTTTGGAGTTCTGCTCTATCCTATATGAGATTGGTGCACTGGAGCTGTGTGAAAAAAAGTCTTTATATTGCTCTGAAGTCTTTTCCTACTAGTTTTTAATTTTCTCTTTGCCTTTTTAAGCCCCATAGAACACTAAGTTCTCATTTTTGGAAAACCATCCTCGGTAGTTCCAGGATCTTATTCCCAACAGTAGTAGCTCACTCAGCGCTCATTATTGTGCATGTATCCTTAGGATTGCTTTTTTTTCATTACTTATATTACTCTGAATGTTGCCTTCCATTTTATTGTGCAGTCATGCAGCATTGTAAGTCCTTCTGAATTTCTTTGCTCCCAGCTTTACTTTGGACTATTTTAGATGGTTTAGTATCATCAGAAAAAGTCGTCATCCTGCTTTTCACTTTTTATGCCTTTCCTAAAATAAATGTGTGTGTTCAGCACCAGAGGTCCTAGCAAGCATAGAACCTCATCCAGTCCTGTAGATTGGCTCCCTTTATTATGAAACCTAGGCCTTTGTTCCTTGTTTGGTCTCCTAGCTTTAACTGGTTGTTCAGCCACAAGGAGACCTTCTCCCTTGTTCAAGCACAGCTTAATCTTTTCATAGTTTCTCACATTTGGAAATCCAAGTGAACAGTATTGCTCAGATCACCATACCCCAAAACTCAGTGACACCCTCAAAGAGCATGACTTGTGAGACGTGACTTCCACCTATAGATGCAATGCTTGACTCCTCCCCATTACACCTTGCTCCCTGATGTGTCTAATATTCTTTTTTTAGAATATTCATCAGTTTGCCTTATACAGAATCACACTCGCCTGTACTTATTTCTTTGATGAACCATCTCAGGAAGCTGCTATTTCATTTTGCATCACGTTTACTGCTTCTATTCTTTTGACACAGGCTCATTTAAACAGCAGGTGGGCTCTGCACCGTGGATAACCGTGCAGCAATTTCCTCTTTGGATTTCCATACAGCTCTTGGGTGAATACCATCTGGTCTTGCAGATTTGTCTTACTCACTTTATCAGTTTGTTTGAAAATCTTTTCTACTGACGCTTCAATTTGAGATATCTCTTCAGAGGTGCTCCCAGTAAGGAAAGGCTGTAGCATGGGAAGCATCCCCAGTATTTATTTGACTTTGCTATCATGAGATAATGTGTCTTGAGTGCTCATCTATCATGTATTGATCATCTATTAGTCTGAACAGTTGTCTGGCAAACTACTTGCTCTGGAAGTGTTTGGAGCAGTTTTTATTATTAGCTTTCAGAGCTTTAGGAAATTGCTCTTCAGAATGTTTTTTAATAGATTTATATGAATTTTTAACATTGGTTTACCTATGTGCCTGTTTTTTCTGTATTCCCTTTTTGAACTTCATTCCTGTATTTTACTTCTAATAGACTTTATTCTTTTATTCATTCTATTAACATTTAGAATTGAAAATGCCCTGTTTAAATAAACTCTGTGAGTCCTGAAATCCTTTGATTCCTAACTTTCCCTTTCAATTTCCTTTCAGTACAACTCTTCAGTTTTGTGTTACTGCCTGTCAGCATCCTACAAGTAGAGAAAAATCTCTGTTACTTAACATATAAAAGATGTGCCTGGTACCCTATGCATCAGTTTACTTTAGGACTTGTTTTAGTACTAGTCAGTAAACGTCTTCCTAGGTTTAGTATGATATAAAATATGACCCTTGCCAAGATTCAAGCCAGTTCTGCAATACAATTTCTCCACTTTGGCCTTCTAACATGTTTCACAGCACATAAACGAATACTCTGTGGACATTATCAACTTTCTGACAGTTTGGTCTGTGAAATTGTTACTTCTACACTTATTGGGGTCCTGGTGAACAGTGTAGGAAAAAGAAATAGGGAGAGAGAAATTAACGATGGCTGAAGTACAACAGTCAACTTGTGATATAGAGTTCAAAGTCTCTCTATAAAACCCAGAACATTGGGGATGCTGAAGAAGTGGGCTTTGGCCAAAATTTGTTCATCCATTGTCAAATATGAAGCTGCCTTAGAGTGGGGAGTTTGCCTTCAAGGCTGGGTTTGGGTATCCTGCTATCTTGGATGTGAGTCATTTAGTGCTGAGAATTGGACACAACCTGGGTGACATGGGGATGGTGCAAAGAGGTTGATTCTCAATTGCCGTGTCTGTGGTTTGGCACTTTCTCCCTTGGCTAGCCATAGGAGTGATGATCTCTCAGCTGGCTGAAGATGGATTGGTTTGTTATCGTTGTTGAATTTGCCTCTGTCCCATCAGCCTGGTGAAGACACTCGTAGCATGACTGTGTCAATGCAACAGCCAGGCCTTTCTTCCCCACCATGGAAGCTTTTCTCAGGAGGGCAGAGAGACTCCCAAACCAGGGCCATCCTCCAGTCTGCACCATCAGAGGACAGAGCTGTTATCCATACTGTTAAATCAGAAGTGCACTCCATTGGATGGGTTTGGTCTGGGACAAGTGAGTTTCCTCAGACAATGTCCAGGCGTGCTTTGGGGATAGCCTGGGATAGGGATGATTCCCAATGGGCAATTCACAGGTGGCCAACAGTGGGTTTTTCCTTTCTTCCCCCCCCCCCTCCTTGAGTGGGGGTGAGGAGCATTTAGCCATCTGGACTCATATTATGCTATGACAATATGACAATTCACCTCATAGCTAGAAAATGGCCTTTATCTGTTTTATTCATCATTATGCATACAGCTGGAGTCTTCACTGCTGTTCTTGAATGGTCTTGGGTGTAAGTTTGAGCAAGTCTACTTTCTTCCTCCAGCCTGCTGTACCTTCAGCCTCATGGATTCTCAACTTGGTCTGTATCTGGGAGAAAAGATAACCAAGCATGCTGGTTATTGAACAGTCAATGACATTGCTAGTCAGCCATGTCCTTTAACCAGGTCCCTGGTTGTTAAGAGGTCTCCGCAAGGTGGTCAGGGTCAGGAAGGGCTCAAAAGAAGTGAATGAGGACAACTGTGGTCAATGGATGAGGATTTGAAGAATACAGTGGTCCAGATAAGTGAGATGAAAGGCCAGATATTGGCCAAAGTATATCTAGGAATTCTTTCAAGAAGAAAATAAAAGTTTATCCTGGGATTAAGTTGAAGATTAGGAAGAGCAGTGACATAGGAGAGGATCCAGGACAAGGACTAGACAGGATGGGAGTGAGGTCAGGCAGATGTGGATCAGGGACCAGGGCTCAAGCATAGCAGTGATCATACTCAGGAGATACAACCACAGTCCAGAAGGATGGTGAGGAGCAGATAGCAATGAGAAGGACTTCTTGAATAGTAACTGATTGAGGCAAACCTCCAATCAAACGTACAAGAAAACTCATAGGTGCTTGGGCACTTTTTTTTTTTTTTTTTTTCCCCCCTGGCTGCAGAACACAAAATTCAGGCAAAAGTCAGCACTGATATGGAAACATTTTGGGATATAGCCAGAAAGCACAGGAGAGACAGTGAGGTAGAGACTGCAGTTCCTATGAATAACTCTGAAAATTAGCTGTGAGTAGTACCTAGCAGTACTTGACTATGTTTGTGAAACACATTGATATTCACGGTATCATGGTGTTGCTCAAAGCAAAATTAGCAATGCAGCTAACATGTAAAAGTTTGGATAATATCTTATTAGTGATATTTCTTAGCTTCTTTAAATGTAATTAGACCAACCTTTTCCTAGGTGTCCAGCTGTTTTCTTGGAATGTGTTCACTGCTAGTGGAGTGCTCGTTCAAAGGAGGAGCATCTTCCAGCAAAGCTGTAGAAAGCATGTTTCTAAATAAAGTGTTACGCTTTTAGGCATGATCCAAAACCATCTTTCCATAGGTTTTCAGAGGCTTTGGGATTAAGCCTCATATGCAGATTTGCCAGTGCTCTCAGACGAAAAACAGTGAAGGATATGAAGTGCCAGATGGTGTTAAGTGAAATTTATTGGGTTTGGAGGTAATACGGAAACCCTAAACTGAGTGGACCCAGAAATTCCAGCTGCTGAAGTGTGATTCCCCATCTGTACTGAACATCAAGGTGGCTCAAATAAAGGTCAGGGACCCACATTACCATTCTCTGTTCCACTGGTGGCTTATAAAATAATTTAGGATGCATTGAGTGGGCTGTATAGGGACATACTGACTAGTTTAGCAGATGTCACCACTAGAAGAATGTCTGCCATGATCTGGTGTCTTGTCCTTTGATAGCTGTTCAAAGAGCAGGCAGGAAATTGCACTGCTGAAAAATAAATTGGATATTAACACAGCAGAAAGAGCTGATAATGTTTCTCTTTGTGATACTGGGCTGAGTTGATCGGAAAGCTAACCTTAGCCACCTTGAAACAGGACCCTATTGAAATACGTGGTATGGACCTGAGTCCAGTTTTCATGTGGACATTTTAATTCTTGTACTTTCCACCCACCTTTTAGCAGAGCCAAACACGATGCACAGTCAAACAAGACATTGAGGCCCTTTAATTTTAGCAGTGACCCTAACTTACAACCATTTTCCTGCTACCGATTTCTCCTAATGACATTCAGAGCCCCCGATAAATTCCTGAGACAATCATTCGCTTTCAAATCTGCAGGTACGTATCTTGATAACTATTAAACCTGGTCACAATCAAGGTGGAAATGGGACAGGAGGAAAGCCATAAAGCCATTACAAGGATCTATTGCTGAGCTTACCCGGAAAAGAGGGTAAAAAAGATTTCTCTTTTTAAAGGTCCAGATGACAGTGTTCCAACTGATATTTAAAATGGTTAATGTGAACTGAACTGAGCTAGTCAAAAGAACATTTGCAGGGCTGTTCCCAAATGTTTACCTCTCAAATGTTTTCTGACAGAAAATGCCATTATGGATTAAGCATCTTTTTTTAAGAAGTGTCTGTTTTCAGCATGAAATTTCAGATGTTTACTGAAGTTTTTTAGCTAAAAGCAGAAAGTTTATTTTCAGCTGTTTCTATTCTTCTTTTTAAGTAAAAGTTAGAATTCTTGTGAGAGAAGAAGGCGACTCCATTTTCAGACCAACTGTAGTCCATTCACTCTTCCAGATGGAGAAGAGCCTGAATAATGTCATTTTGAAGTATCAAGCTCTGTGCAAACACTGGAAACCCTTAGTAGGGTCCTGACTAGATAGGTTTGACTCATGCCTGTCACACGGCTTCACTCCCTGCCGTGGGAGAGACCAAAGGAAAACAGGACGTGTACGAGACCTCTAATAATTTCTGACAAGGTCCTAAAACTTCTCAGAGTTGAAATTACACACACATATTAAATGGATGACTGCCTTTAGTGCAAAACATTTGCACTCATGAAGGCTCTTTGAATGTTCCTCTTTCTTAAAAAGTGGCCTCCAAATACCAGGTTATGTGAATGGGAAAGGAATCTACCCTGTTGCCTCAGGTGACAGCCACAACCCTTTTTGTGACAGGCTAGTTTTGGTGCCTGGTGCTGGCAATATAGCTCGTTCCCACCAGAGTGTAGCATTTTGATGTCCTGCCCATCTCTGTACCAAGTTAAGACGATCGATGGACCACACATCAGGATGCCTTGAGCAGGCATGGCCCTAGGTTTATTTGTGCTATGTGTCAAATGGTTGAGATACAGCCTGAGCAGGAAACAAGGCCAACTGAGTGACTCCCATGCTTGATGGTGCAGACTTGATGAGTCTTCAAAATTTGCCTTGTTCTTCTGTCACAAACTCTAGGGGCCTGCTGGTGCTGAGGCTTAGTCAATTCACCCTCTTCAGTGCCAAATCCCATGAGAGCTGGATGAACAAGAAAATTAGTTTGTCAAAGTTGGTACTGAAGGAATTTGAGAGTATCTTTCTCCTTGAAGAGAGGGGTTAGTGCAAAGTACAAGGCCATGCAGTGTCTGTGAGGAAGGGGAAACCCAGTTCTGCAAAGAGAAGTGTTTTGCTTGTCCTCATATGATGGTGGATATGGATGTGTTATTTGTGACCGCTCAGTAGAAGCAGTGCTGGGGCATTTCAGGACTTTAAGTTCCTTCAAGTAGTGTGTGCTCCTCACTGGAGCTGAGCCTCCAGCCTTGGGGTTTACAATTGAGAAGTGCCTAAGAGAATGACTGCTCCTTTCCCCTGTCACCTCTCCTACCTTCAAACACTGACCATCCCACAGAGCTGCACTCAAGTGAAGGGCTTGGGATCCCAACCATGTGGTGACACTGTGAGCCTGCATCATCCAGCCCAGCACCCAACAGAGTTTGGGTACCGCTCTCTATGCATGGCCTACTTGCAGCACTCAGAGTCTTTGTTTGATTGCTTGGTTCCACAAACAATCCTGCTCCCTCCACAGAAGGGAATTATCCTTTTTTCCATCAGTTGATTTTGGATCTTCCCACAGTGAAATGATCCAAGCAGCGAAGAGCTTGTTAATCCCGTTAGCGCAGAGCTGTTCTGAATAAACTGACTCACAAGGTAGCGGTTGTTGTCGCTGAAAGCCTCCGCATAAAAAGGAGATGTTTAATTTGTCCTCCTGGGGCTGCTGCACAGCCTCTGTTTTGCTGCTGAATTCCCATGTGTCTCGGAGGGACCCTCCTTCGCGCTCCTGCTCCAGAGGCTGAGGAGGCAGCGGCGCTTGGCTCTGCGGTGTGCGATCGTCTTGGCCACTGACGTGTCGGCTCTCCGGGGGGAACTGGTAGAAGTGATGTGGGAAGCTCAAACCTGAAGTCATCCTTCCCTGCTTGCCAGAATGCATCATTAAATCATCTGCTTTTACAGGCTGTGGCCAGCTATAAGCACCCGTGAAAAGGGAGAATTCACTCTCCTTCTGCCTCTGTGCAGCCACATGGAGCCAAATGCTAGCCTGGTGCCACTCCAGTGGTTTTACACCAAGGATATTCACTCTTTTCAAAACTAAACTAAAAGTGTTGTGTGGTGTTTGTTTTGGGTTGATTTTTTTTTGTTTTTGTTTTTGTTTGTTTTTTTTCCCTCAAAGATGGTCTCAATCAAAGTTTCTTGAAGATATTTTATAAAGTATTTTTGGGGAGGGGTCAAGGACACCTCTTGCTGTATCTGAGCATCTACCAAGAGATTACTCCCACTAGCCCACTCTAGCCACATAGGGTGAGAAGGGCAGAAGGAACAAGGAGATATCGGCACGCAACGCAACCTCCCCCTTTAATACAGGGGGTCTTTACTCCCTGGCACCCAGTGGTCTGCCAGGAAAGCTCCTGCACCCATTGAATACGAAGTTGGGCTGCCATAGCTGGCTACCGGAAAGCTAAAACTGTCAGACCTGGTTCTGGTTTCTGTAGGGTGATCTTTCTGGCAGTGGGAAGGACGAACTTGTTGAGAAGATGATTTTGTTTAGATTGAACAGCTTTCCTAAGTGCAAGTTCCTTCAGCAAAGCCAAAGATGGTGGCAAGTGGTATCTGGCAAGCAAGGCCTTTGGTCGATTCTCTCATCTCATTTCCTTTTTTGGGTGGAAACAAAGTGATGTTTCTTTTTTTCTCAATTACTGAGACTCAAGACAGCCTTCTTTAATGTTAGGCTGCAAAGGTGGAAAGGCACAACAGCAAATACATACAAATACCTCAGCAGGCTGTGGACACCAAAACATAGAAAAAAGGCTTGAGGTGTAGAATAACCGCAACTGGCACATGACTTATTGATTACACTCGTCATATGATCAGCCCTTAGCTAGTTATAAATATTATATTAGAAGTATTAGTGAAACCAGATGGGTTGCAACCAGTCCAGAATGTGGTGAGCCTGCGGCCTGAAATAAAGAGGGAAGAAGCACAATGATTTGGCATTAAAAATCATCTTTGTGCTAGAACCAAGAACTGATGAAGAAAAAGAGGAAAAGTCACAGAGCTGGCTGTGCTGCGCACATGATGCCTGGGAAATAATTTTTCTGTGTCCCAAGGCACCAAAATCTATTTCCCAAGAGTCTGCGGTCCATGTTGGACATTTCATCCTGATGCTAACTAGCTCTGTTAATTAGTGCGATTATGCTTATTTTGAGTCAGCAGTGAAAGAAAAGAGAGAACGTAAAGGCCATCGCCCATTGCATGTTTCTTGCATCGCAGGACTTTTCCTCTGGGCGTGCAAGTATTGTGCAGGGCTGGTGCTTAAGTTGGTGCAGAAGGAGTGAGGAAAGAGGTAAATGCAGCTTTCTCTCCCCGTGCCTCCTTCCCTGACCCCTTCAGACGCTATCCCCCATGGTTGAGAAGTTTTTAGCCCCCTGATATTCAGTTTCTGCTGCAGTTCTTGCCTCTGGGTGCTCTAGATGTCCTCAAACACAACCCCAATGACTTCATAACTTGTGTTAGTCCTCCCCACGCTAGCTCCTTTCCTGGAAATCTGTGCTGGTCTCATCTGTGCTTGGAGGACCCTAAACATTCATTAACTGCATCAGGAGACCTTTAGAGCCTCATTGGCTCAAGGGGCTGGTCCAGGAGCACCAGGAGCACCGGGCAGCCCAAGAGCAGTGACCCGGGCTGGCAGGACGTGGTGGAGCCGGGCTGGCAGCACATGGCCAAATCCTGCTGTGGAGCAAGTATTAGGTGCATTAGCATTTGCATCAATCCCGGCTGCAGAAGAGCCGCGGGGTTGTCAGCGGGGTGGCTGATTTATCACCCCTCTCGGGAACGAAGCGGTCAGCAATACGGCATCAGAGCACTGTCGCCGGCTGTTAATAGCCAGGCGGCTCAGGGTTGCACAGGTGCACGCCGAGCCCTGTGTGACAACCCGCAGCCCGCGCAGCTGAAAAAATATGCCCGGCATCTGGCACTGTCCTCATGTCTGGGCCTTCGGGCTGGCATGCCAGCCCTGCACAGCCGGTGCCTCCCGACGTGGCTGGAGCTGGATCCTTACACAAACGCAGAGAGGCGGCTGGAGCAGAGCTGTGCCAGGAACGGATTTGGCCCTGTCGTGCAAAGCAGCTCTCAGTCGTGTCTCCAGCCCTGTCTGTGAGGTCCTCACCAACCTTGCCCGTGGCTGCATCTCACCTCCTTACGGCTTCCTTCCCCCAGCCAAACTGTGCGTCACCATCCTCTCCCTCCTGGTCCTCCGGAGACGCTGTGATCTCCAGCTTTGGTCCCTGGGCAGGTTCCTGTGCCCGCTCTTGTACCCCTCCAGTCCTACTGAAAGGCTCATGGGGATGCTGGGGCTTGCAGGCTTGTTGAGGTCTGGTTGCATCTACCCTGCTTGAGTCCTCACGGGGAAATTACCTGGCAACTTCCAATCAGCCCGTATTGTGTGGTTGAGCACCCGGGTTAGATGGCTTTAGGCTACGCACTTGCTTTGGTTGGGTTTTTGAGGGCTGTATACATTTGCAGCAATATATGGATACAAATGACTAATAATAGGAAAGCATGTGTTGGGTTTGTGTCCACTCCTTTCTGTCCCAAAAAGGAATGGGCTCTCTCCAAGAGCCCTAACCTTGTCTTGAAGGCCAGGACAACATGCTTAGCTGATGAGGTGGCCTGAATTTCATCACCCTCATATTACTTTTGGTTCTTGGCAGACGTGAGAGTCCGTTGCTTATAATACTACTTACCTCTTTAAAAGGGCTGTTCATCTCAAAGAGCTTTAAAAAGAAGCCAAGATCATTATTTCCATGTTCCAGATGGGGAAACTGAGGTACGGGAAGCAAAACTGATTTCCCCAAGTTACACAGCAGTGCTGAGGCAGGAGCAGAGAAGGGCTCGGTCCTGCCCATCTCCAGCGGCCACTCTGCCTTGTGCTGCAGCCCTGGAGCACAGGGTTGGGTGGGAGAGCTCACTGCAACATTTATCCTTCGGGGTGGTTGAGCGTGTCCACATTTTCTTTCCTCGCTGCCCATCAGTGCTTCCCTTGAACCACACTCAAAGGTGATCCTGGTAAGAAGGAGATGCTTGTGAGCAGGCAATTAGGTGTCATGGTCGAATGGACAACTAGAACATCTAGAACAGTTGCATGGGCTGGACACTCTGATGTGATCCTTTTTACAAGGATTAATCATCTAGAAAAGAAGTTGGGTAAATGCTTTTTCCCCAAGACATTGTCAGGAAATTGGGTATTAAATAATGGTTAAAAATACTTTACAACAAAACCAAATACTTTTCACTGTTTTGCTGTGTATGCGCTTTGTGAGAGAGAGTCTTTTTCTGCCCTTAAGACTAATAAAATCACAGCAAGGAAAAGAAAAGGTTGCAATATCTGTCTTGCAGTAGAAGGATCTGGGACAGGGGGATTCTTCTCAAGATCACACAAGAAACAGGTGACTGACCTAGGAATGCAATCCATTTTAACTAAAGTCCTCGTCCGGTGATTTAATGACAAACTCTTGTTCCAAGTATGAATCTTTTAAGATGGAAAGGGATGCAGAAAAAGAGAATGATGGAGAGCTGAGATGCTGAGTGCATTTTGGGCCATTCTCCCTTGGAGCTGGATCAAGATCCAAAACCAGGAGGAAAATGTAAAAAAAAAAGTCAGTGGAGAGACAGGAGCGATCGAGCTAAAATCACCTTTGCTGGAGCAATGGTTCTGAAAGCCAGAAGCAGAAAAAAAAGCTGCATTTCAGGTGGGGAATGAGTCCTGAGCTGAAGTTGCAGTTCAAAGCCTGATGGTCTTTGGACTTGGGTGGGCTGGTGGCTGTGTCACTGGGCACCACGACATGGGAGTGCAAAGGCAGCTGCCAGGTTGGGGGACATCAGCAGAGAGTAGATATAGACCCTGCTTAGGAAATCCCTCAGAGATCCCTACCTGCTGATCACAGCTGGGATCTGCCTCCAAAGATCTATTGTTTCTCTCTAGTTTCTTCATGGATGGATCAGATTTGCCTATGTGTAAGATCACCTCTCCTCCATCTGCAACGGCAGTCTTCTTGGGTGGCTTTGCCCTGTGGAGTGGTGACATTGTAGGGGAAGATGAGTGGGTGCTGGCGATGGGTGTCACGATGCTACGTTTAACTGTGAAAATGCTTCCGAATGGTATTGAACCCTGCGGGTTTGGAGTCGCAGGTACACCTTGGTCCCTGGGTCCGTTTTCATGAGAGCTCCCCTCCCTCTCACATATTGGGTTTTACGTGTACGGACGGAGAAGGCAACAATGAGGATGATTTTATTGCTCCTTTTTACCTCTGGAGAAGTGCCATAGTCGACATCAGCCCATCATGTGCTGGTGACTGTGTTGCATTCAGCTGCTGGCCAAACACCGATTTCCCTCGTTAGCAAAAAGGACAAATCCCTAACGATGGTGGTTACTGGGAGTCGGGCCACCAGCTTGCTCAGAGCCACTCCTGCTGGGACGCCCTCCCTCCCCGGGTTATTTGGGCTCTGCGTGCAGCCTGGCACTCTGCACAAATGATACGGCAATGAAAAACTACAGATGTGCAGACAAAAATGCCTGTTGGGTCTTTGCCTCCTCCTGTGCTGCGGGGAGTTAATGGACATTTTTCATTAGGGGAGATTTTTCTTTTTGTCTTTCACCTACTTTCTCCAGTCCTGTAAGCAAATTAACCTTGAAAAAAAATTCCTATTGCCTCCAAAAAATATAAACAAAAGTCTCTTCTCTGGTGTTTGATACTCGTTACTGGAGGAAAAAATATTCTTGTTTGCTGGAGGGTATTTTGGGAGGCATTGGCACTGCTATCCTGTCCCCCTGCCCCATTCCTTCCCTGGGGCTGCCCACTCCCCCGGCAGAGC
>NW_009628232.1:22239-34478 GCF_000690535.1 Cariama cristata | reverse complement strand
GGGCTACATCTTCTACCTCCTGTGGGGAGGCAGCAGCAGGCAGGATTCAGCCTCATCCATCGAAACGCAACTTCTGCTGCCAGATATCACCGCTGCGCTGCCGAACAGACCACGGGGGTATTCCTGTAGGAACGTGCCTTTCAGAAATACCATTCTGCAGCTCCCCGGTCCCAAAACTGCTGGGGCTCTGTTTGCCTGGGAAAAAAAAAAAAAAAAAGGGAAAAAAGCACAACATACACACACACAAGAAAAAAAAAATAAAAATCTGAAGGCATCCAGTTGCTCCTGGGCAAATTGCCAGTGATTGAGTGACCTGCTGCTTCCCCAATATTGCATTCCACTGGCATGTCTTTAGCCCTGCCTGACGCCAGCCATCTAACTCACCCCCAAAGCAAACATTTCCAGTTGGCACCGCTGCCTTGTTTTTCTGAAGAACCGATTCATGCATCCCTTAAAAAGTTTTACTATATCCATTTTTTTCCTTTTTTTTTTTTTTTTTTTCCTGGTGTGTTGAGCCACTGGGGAACAACTGCTGCTTCAGGGATTTCTCCTTAAAATATAAAAAAAAAAAAAAAAGAAAGAAGGGGGGACTTTTTTCCACCTCCCTTTTTAGCAAGCATGATAAATCCATTCAGACTGCTCCTTGTGCGCGAGTGTGGAAACCTTCTGCTAAAAGAGTTATTCTGTTCTCATTCACAGATAATTGCTCCCCGAGGGGCCACGGAGAGAGCGAGGAGGAGAGACCGATAATCCGGGAGGACATGGATAGAAATATCAGGCTGCGGCGCTGAGTGCCTGCTTAATTTATTGGGAACGAGCTGTTACTCAGCACTTTGCAGGATTAGACCCGCTGTAATTCTGTTATTTAAGGAGAGGCGCAGTGGAACGACAACAACAACCCACCCGGGGCTGTTGCGGAGACGGGCGGCGTTGGAGAGGACCACATGCTGGTTTATTTTTTACGCTATGGAAAGAATGAGCTTTTAGGACACAAAGTCCTCGCGGACGACGAGGGGGTGGCGGGAGGCGAGCGAGGGGACAGCCTGGCTCCGTGCTGGCCGTCCTGACGTACGGACCCAGGTTAGGGTTGCTGCTGAGCCAGCTGGGATGATGTATGGCAGCAGGGGGGCTCCCCCGAAAACGGGCACGGATTCACTGCCAGATGGCACTGCCCGCATCCTCGCTGCCCGGCAGGTAGATGGGTGACAGCACCCAGCAGCACCCAGGTCACCCAGGTGGGTGATGGTCTGGACCACCATCAGTGCCCGATGGCTCCTGCTCGGACTGCAGAGTGCTATTTTTTTATTGATTATATCTAATTGCATAGTGCAACAGCCCTGTATCTGATGGGCTGTTCTTACCCAGGGCTTCAGGCAAAAGTGAGAATTCATCCTCCTTCCCTCTTCAAATCTTCCTAGGATTCATCCTGCATCCCCAAAATGAGGGTAAATTACCCAGTAGGATGCCAAGAAGCTTGAACAAGGTAAAGGAAGGTGTCTTCTCCTTCTTGTCTTCACAGACTGCTTCTTTCATTCTGAAATCCCTATGATATTTGACACATTTGTCTGAATTTTCATTGACCATTAGAAAAAAAAACCGTCTGGGAAGCCAAGGGCTTGGAAAGAAATGTTTAGACTTTTCTGGTCCGAGTGAAAGTTGCAGTGACATTAAAATATAGTAGGCTTTTCTGCACAAGGTTTCTTTCTTCAGGGAAAATAAATATATGTATCTGACTGTCTAGTAAAGCATCTATCACCCAAACAGAACGAGCCTGAACATGGCTTTCTGTTTTCTCGTGGGGTGGTCTGAAGGCTCT
Organism: Cariama cristata; assembly: GCF_000690535.1. Classification (NCBI taxonomy): domain Eukaryota; kingdom Metazoa; phylum Chordata; class Aves; order Cariamiformes; family Cariamidae; genus Cariama; species Cariama cristata. The sequence continues at coordinate 32,662 of NW_009628232.1, read as the reverse complement.
CTCTGTAGTAATTTGGGCTATTTACTTCTCCAAGATTTTTGGGTATGTTTCTCACCTGACTTTCTATGTTTGAATACCCATTCATCTGCAGAAAGAAAAAGGACCAACTCATAGAAAACATGCTTCCTCCTTGGATAACATCTTCCGCTGTCAAACCAGCAGCTACCACTATGTCCATTTTACAGGTGGGGAAACTGAGGCAGCATGGATGAAATAACTTGCCTAAGGAAAATTTTTTTGGATAAGGGAGTCACAGAGCACTGTCAATCTTTGTTTAATATGGCTGTTGCAATAAAAGAATCTACAGCTGCTTTAGGGCTTCTCCACGTATCAATTATTTCAGGAGAGAAGAGGTTTCTTTGTGGCAGGAGGATTTGAGGACTTTGGTGATGCAGGAATACCTGATTGATTACTGTTCTCTTGAATTTATTATTGGGTAGGATTAATGCTGATTTTCAGTCTGGGGGTTGCAACCCTCAATCAAGGATACCATTCAGAGAAGTTTTCCCTTCGAAGATCAATAATTGCTCCCCTCCTCCTCTCCTTGTGGATTATTCAGTGATTTTTGGCCAAAATGACCCTGTGCTCATTTCAGAGTAGCAGCTAGAAGAAAAACTGACAGCTATGAGGTAGTAAAGACAAATGGTGGAAGGGAGAGATTTAGGAAAGTGGGTCTCAGGCTGTGCTTATGACGAGTGATGACAGCAAACCCATTTCTCCAGCAGAATGAAACCCAAAGGGGAATACTTTGCTCTTTCAGACTGCTAATGTAAATAAAAGACACACAGAGGGACACTGGTAGGTTAACAATCAATTAAAGGCAAATTTCCTGCCCTATGTGATATTAGAAAGCTGTGGGTGATATAAAATGAGACAGGGATGAGACACCATGACAAGTTTCTTGGGTAGTGCAAAGAGTTTCAGCATGTTACTTAGCTGGGACAACCAGTACAGCAGTGGGATTTCCCTTCTGGTTTGCAGTTTCACCCTCTGTGAATGTTTCAGGGATACACTTAAATTCATACAAACAATTGGTTTGATTTCAGCTAAAAGAAAAAGATGAGAACGTTTCCACCGATCTTTCAAAAAGTCTTAAGCTCCTGGCCTAATGTGATCTGACTGTGTCCCTTCAATGTCTTAATGGTGCTAAAAATGCAAAACACAGATTCAATTCCCCGGAAATGTAATTCTTTAGCTATTATCTGATTGGTTTTTTTACTGATAATGTAACTCCATGATGTCATATCTGAATTCTTCAAATCATTTCCATCCGGTTTAAGTGCGATCATCAAGCCGGAGCAGAATGGGATCATGTATCACCAACAAAACCAAGGTTAAATAAGCCACGAGAAGCGATTGCTTTCGGTCCATGTTATCAGAGGCACGTAAGTGCAGGACCTACAACATCTGTCTGGATTTCCATGTTGTCCAAACCATGGTTTTTATTCTACACTACTCTTCATTGGTACTCCTGGGAGGATGAAGCTGGCATGGTCAATGGTTGCACCCCTGGGTGTTTCCATCCATGATGCTTGCTGTTGCACAAGCGTGTGGTAGCTACACCATGTCTAGGAAGAACTAGCTGCAGGAGATGTGCCCATCATAGGCTGATCATACCTGATCTTACCTGCCCATGTATATGGGAGCTGTGGTTTGGATGGGTCCATGGGCTCAGCCTGCAGCCTGGTGGGATGGGGGAGATGGCAGCTGGAGGAGGCTCCAGCCCATGGCGCGTGGGGCAGGATGAGGCCAAGCCCTTGAGATGTCGGCGCCCGGGGAAGCTGCTCTCCTGCTGATTCCAGCTGTCCTGCAGGCAGGAGGAGGAGGGGTGCTCGCTGCTGACTGCAGCCCCGGATCTAACCCCAAGGCAGCCCTATAACCCGCTGGCCACGGTTGCTCCAGCTGTCGGGCAGCAGTTGCTGTCTGCGGCTCCGCGGCCGCCTGTGTGCCGTCCCACGTGCCTGCCCGCTCCACACCGGCCCCCCAGATAGGCACAGCTGGGGAGCCTCTCTCATGGCACCAATGTCATGAAAATGTTGTTGATTTGGCACCTGTCTACAAAATATATGTGGCCTCCCTATAAGCACCTGAGTCTCGTACAGTCTGCGGAGGCATTTCTTCAACAGAAAGGGTCATTAGGCCTTGGAATGGGCTGCCCAGGGAGGTGGTGGAGTCGCCATCCCTGGAGGAGTTTAAGAAAAGGCTGGAGGTGGCACTTAGTGCCGTGGTCTGGTTGACATGGGGGTGTTAGGGCAAAGGTTGGACTCAGTGATCCCAGAGGTCTCTTCCAACCAAATCGATTCTGTGATTCTGTGGTGTGTAGCCTCACAGCTGATCTGTCAGGGAGGGAAAAATGCCTCATATCATGCCAGTTATGCCACCAATATCTGTGTGCCTTGGTTCCCGGAGACACCCCACATCCTTGGGGCACTTGGCAGAAGAAGGACCGACATTTGGGTTTCTCTGCAAAAGCCTGTCTTCGCGTCACACGGCTGCTGGTGACAAAACGGCCCCTTGACGTTGATGCCGGGGCCATCTCTGAGATGGAGAAGTGCAGCCCACCACTGCCTTGGGAAAGACACTACGACTTTCCTTTCCCTTTCTGGACATCACAGGACACATAGTAGCCTTGCCCTACTGACACTAGCTAAAGATGTAGCCCTCTGCCCTCAATGACAGGATAAAAACTCTTGCTGGGTGCAGGCTGCTCTGGTTTCCTCCAAACGCCCCCCTCTCAGCATGTGCTCCAGCCAAAAAATTACACTAGCTGTTAGCAGACTCAGGACTGTACCACTCCCTACTCCATTTCCTAATTGTCTTTTTCATCTGGTGGTTTCCAAGGGTGATTTCTTTACTTTGCATGGGACAAAACCATAATTCCAAAGACCCCCAGGTCAGGTCCGAACTGTGGTTTGAACCTTGTTGCTCAGACTCATGCCTGGCCCTAATCATAAACGCTTTTAGTGCCCAGCACTTCCACACTTTCTAGGGAGCACATAAATAGCATCATAACAGTCCTAAAGCTTAGGAACTAGAGTGCAAATAAAAAGTACACATTAAAAAAAAATATATCCCCTGTTTTTGAAGGCAGTCTCATGATCTGGAGAGCCTGACTCATGCCAGCTTGCTTCTGGCAATAACAAACAACTTCTCATCACCTGTCATGGAAAAGTGATGGGTAATTTCAGCAGTCCATCTGAAACACTGCTAAGAATATAGATGCTTGATGCAGATTCTGCTGTTATATCCTATGAAAAGAAATGGTACGTGGAGAGAATTTATAGGGATGTGTCCCTGGAGCTGGCTAAGAGCATTCTCTAGCACCATCTAGTGCTCTGAAAGTCCAGTTTCTTAAAAAATGCTGAGATTTAATCATCGTATAGATCAATACCATAGGCAGTTTTGAGCACCGTGGTGCAGAACTATGAAGTGATGCATATCTTGGAATACGTTACATGAAAGTGTAAGCATTAAATTGAGTTAAGTGTTGGCTGTGAACCTAGGTAATAAAATGTGGCATATATATTGCAGACGATGCAGATCTGCAATTTATGCTAGCTGGGCTTTGAAAGCCAGAATCTATATTATTAAAGTACGTGTTCAATCATTTCGGAAAATCAGAATGCGCTCATAAATTTACCAGTTGAGCCTGAGTATCCCTGAAACATTTAAAATGTGTCCTCCTTTTCCCCAGGTCATTGCCACTTCTTTTCTGAATATCTCTGTCCTGCTGCAAACATGTCCTACCTTAAGTTAGAGCATTCCTATTTTTGCAAGACTCCTTTCAAGACTGATGAGATTCATCCCAGAGGAGAATACCCCACTTGAAAGAAACAGAAAAGGGAATAGTGATGAGCAACCATCAACACCTCTAGCAGCTCAAGGGAGGGCTGTATTGAATCTGGCTGTTAAATTGGGGGGGCTGGGGACAAGTAACTATATAGAGGACACCGGCTGTTTAGTTAAAAGCCCAAGACTCAAGCCAGGTTTGTCAGACACGTTCTCAGTAGCCAGTGAAACCCATGGCAAACCTAGGGCCAAGTTTTGAGTGTCAGGAAGGGAAAACAATGGCACTATGCCATTATTTAATTATTGTATTTTCCTTATTTGTCTGTTAGATGAGGTTGTATGGAGTTCTTGTTGACCTGTGAACCAAACTTGTAATATTTTCTATTTGTTTTATGCCTGACTACCTATTGTACAAGGTACCTTAGCTCACTGTTTTCAAGACTTGTCAGACTCTGATGGAGGAGATATTTTTTACAAACGTATATAATTTCTCTGGTACAGTATTTTCCCAATATCTTCTTTTCAGAATGTGATAAAACTGTTAATAAGGAGATGATGCTAAGGTTCTCATAATAGGTCTTGTCAGATGTCAGGTTTCCTTCCCTCAGATTCCTTGCGGTTACAGAAGTTACCAATAGGCAATGCCAAGGTTGATCTTGTCTGCTGATTTCTCGTGTTGAGCTGGTTTTTATTTCTTCCCCGTCAGCACAAGTAAGCCAAAGCAAGAGACTCAGAAGGTACATGCTTTACCCATTAAGCCATTATAGTCCTAATCAGTAAGTTGGTTCAGCTCAGCTGCATTCACTTCTCAGACTTTTGTTTATATGTTCATTTTTTCAGGGTCAATGGCAGTGAAGTTTTGGCTGGAAAGTTATGAGTGAAAGTTATTAAGGCTTCGTGAAATTTCAACACAAAAGAAAACCAGCCTCCAAAACAGAGGCAGCAGCCTGCTGCACAATTTGTGCCAGCGCCAGGGGTTGCAGGAGGACAAGGAACCCGTACTTGAGAAGTAGCCCACACTTTTTGGCATGTAAGTGGGGATGGGACACTGCACCTCCATGTGGCCTCTCCATCACCAGCACTGCTGAAAGTCTCTCTTGACATAAAACTCTCCTGAGCCAAACTGACACAAGTAAAAAGGGATGAAGAAGACAGCAAGAGGGGCTTGGCCATGCAGGTTACTCTCTAATCCTCCCAACATGGGCTAGCAGTATTTTATAAAAGGTAGAAAAGAGTACATGGTCTCTTTATTAAAGTCATGTAGCGTGTAAGGTGCCAAAATTATTTGCATAGATCCACACATTCACGAAGAAGAAATGGTAATAGGCTCAGCACATGGTATCTTTTAGACTAGATGGGACAAAATGCATGAAAATGTACTGATTGGGGAGCAGCCAGAGCCGAGGAGCACATGGCCAAGCAGCATCCCACATAATATAGGAGGTCTGACTGTCTGCCCTAAGGCCTGGACACAGTACTCCAGCTTTGGTCTCACCATCACTGAATAACGGGGAAGGATCACCTCTCCTGATCTGCTGGCAATACTTTGTTTAATGGACCCCGGGATACTATTGGCCTTCTTGGCCACAAGAGCACATTGCTGGCTCGTGATCAACTTACTGTTCACCAGGACTCCCAGGTCCTTTTCTGCCAAGCTGCTTTCCAGCCTGGTGGCCCTCAGCATAAATTGATGCATGGGGTTGTTCCTCCTCAGGTGCAGGATTTTGCACCTCCCCTTGTTTAACTTCATGAGGTTCCTGTTGGCCCATTTCTCCAGCCCATTGAGGTCCTTCTGGATGGCAGTATGACCCTCTGGCATATCCGCCACTCCTCCCAGTTCAGTGTTGCCTGCAAACTTACTAAGAGTACACTCTGCCCCCTCATCCCAATCATTAATGAAGATGTTAAGCAGGACTCAACTGAGTATTCACCCCTGGGGTACACCGCTAGACACTGGCCTCCAACTAGTCTTCGTGCCACTGATCACCAACCTCTGTTCCCAGTCACTCGGCCAGTTTCAGTCCACATCACAGTCTGCTTATCCAGCCCATACATCAACAGCTTGTCTATGAGAATCTTGTGGGAGACAGTGTGAAAAGCCTCACTGAAGTTCACATAGACAATATCCACTGCTAGTCCAGGCAAACAATATCCATTGCTAATGCTCTTGGAGTGAGGTTTTCTTCTTTTAGGGGGATCTTTTAAAAAAATCAGAGTCAGGACTTTGATCCACACTAGCTGTGGTTTAAGAGAACTCCAGTGATATGGGAGTGCAGGTGACTGCAGAAAAATAAGTGTCACCAGAAAACAAAATAAGAAAAATTAGAGTCTGAATTTACACTTTATCAGGGCAATTGTATTATTGTAATAACGCACGTTTACATGTAATGGACCCCACGGTTGTTGGAAAAGGTGCCAAGCAAATACGTTTTCAGCTTGTGAGGTTAGACTCTCCTGGTGTAATGTGATAATTCTCATTGCAGGTTTGGGAATCAAGATTTCTTTTCTTGTGCCTGGTTCTTCAGATAGAGAAGGTCTTATCACCTTGGGAAAGCATTCCTCTGCAGACTGAGATTGCTTATTTCATTTAAAGAACAATCCGCCAAATATTTTAAAATGTTAATAAAAAAAATTCCTTTTGAATCAAAATAATTGGATTCTTACTTACTGGAAAAACAATTTGTTGTAAACAGTTTATTTCTGGCTCCATTTTAGCAATATGTGTCACCAAAAGCTATTTGAAAAACTTGCCAAAAAATGAAAATAAAATCTGTTTAAAAATCTTTTTATTCAGGTCTTGTTCAGCTCTAATTCAATGTCCCCTTTTCTTTTAAAACATTTTAAAACCTACATTTTTCTTACGTTTAGAGGTGCAAGATAGAGTGGAGCAGGTAGAAAATTTTATAGCTAGTCTTGACCTTGGCTAAAAAAACTTGAGTCTGAATCTAAACTGAGACTGAATCCAAAGCTGTGGGGTTTGGGTTTTCTTGAAATAGCAGGTGGCTGTTCAGATAAGAAATGCTGGTTCTGCCCATTACACAGACAGGAACCAGGTGCGAGGTGCAGATCTGCGCTGGAACTTCCTGACCATTTGGGAGCCTGCAGCCAAAATGCTTCTTGGATCTGATCACTGCAACACTTCCAATTATAATTATTATATTATAGTGTGTCAAATTGCCTGCAACTGAAAACACAGTCTGAAAACATGCCTACTTTTATATGTCAACGAGAACTATGCTAATGAACAATTAATAGGCTCATAAGCAATGCCGTGTTTTGGATATTCTTTCCCTTCAAAGAAGATCAATTTTGCTGTTGTGCCATGCGTTATTACAGAGTCACAGAGTCACAGAATCACAGAACAGTTGAGGTTGGAGGCAGCTCTTGAAATCTAGTCTGACCTTGAGATCTAGTCCAACCCTGCTCAAGCAGTGCTATCTAGAGAGGGTTACTCAGGACCGTGTTCAGTCTGTTTTTAAATTATTTCCACAACATCGCCAGGCAACCTGTTCCAATGTTCAACCGTCCTCACAGTAAACACTTCCATGTGTTTTAATTTGTGCACAATGCCTCTTGTCCTGTCAGTACCACTGAGAGTGGGTACCACTGAGAAGAGTCTGACTCCCTCATTAAGTATTTATACACATTGATAAGATCCCCCCTGAGCCTTCTCCTCTCCAGGCTGAACGGTCCCTGCTCTCTCAGTCTCTCCTGATATGAGAGATGCTCCAATCCCTTAATTACCTTTGCGGCCCTGCGCTGGACTAGATCGAGTCAGTCTGTGTCTCTCTTGCACTGGGGAACCCAGAACTGGGCACAGTACTCCAGGTGTGGCCTCACCAGTGCTGAGTAGAGAGGAAGGATCACCTCATTTGACCCTTTGGCAATGCTTTGCCTAATACAACCCAGGATATTGCTGACCTTCTTTCTGCCAGGGCACATTGCTGGCTCATGGTCAACTTCTTGTCCATCAGAACCTCAAGGTCCTTCTCAGCAAAACTGTTTTACAGCCAGTCATCCCCCAGTGTGTACTGGTGCATGGGATCATTCCTCCCTAAATGCACCATGTGGCATTTCCCCTTGTTAAACTTCAAGACATTTCTCCCTGCCCAATTCTGCAGCTTGTTGAGGTCCCTCTGAATGTCAACATGACCATCCTGTGTACCAGCCACTCCTCCGAGTTCTGTATCATCTGCGAACTTGCCGAAGGTGCACTCTGTCCCATTGTCCAGGTCATTAATGAAGATATTAGACAGTATTGGCCCCGGGAATTGAGCCCTGGGGTACAACCCTGGTGACTTCCCTCCAACTGGACTTTGTGTCACTGGTCACAACACTCTGGGTCTTGTGGTTCACTGAGTTTTTAATCCCTTTCACTGTCCACTTATCCAACCCATACTTTGTCATCTTGTCTATGGTGGTGTTAGCGGAGAGAGTGACAAGGGCTTTACTAGTCGAGGTAAACAACATCCACTGCTCTCCCCTCATCCACAAAGCAAGTCACCTCTTCATAGAAGGCAATGAGGTTGGTCAAGAATGATTTCCCCTTTATAAATCCTTGCTGACTACTCCTGATGACTCCTGATCATTATATGTACCATGTTTTGAAGTTAACATGTGGGGAAGAGAAGAAATGGGAGCTCCAGTGGAAGACCTGTGGAAATGTAAAAACACTCATTTGCAGCTTTGAAATAAGTACTGTGACAGTGGGAAAGACATAATACAGGCCATATGATACAGATGGACCACTGAAGAGCCTCACGCACAGTCCCACTACTACAGGGAGCTAATGCAAGGACAACTTTTTGCTTAAGAAAAAGGCTCACAGAGTAAGAAAGTGAGAGCAATTTATGGCTGAAAAGGTTGGTGCTAATTAATGGCTGCCAAATGAGCAAAGCTGGGCTGTGGACTCATGTGGACATATTTATCCTAGTGCATTCCTTGCCATGGCAAGAGCTTCAGATACTGGCGGACTGCTGGATTCCTCTGCTGTCAGATCCAGACATGGCTTAACACCCAGCCACCACACTGGCAGCTCAGTCTTATACTGACCTTGAATTATTTCGTTGCTGTGTTTGCTTCAATCCCATCACCTCCAACTAAATGTCAATTTGCATGCAGAGAACATCTTAATAATCATTCTTCCAGGACTCATTCAACATATTTAATTAAGACAAACACTTAGAGGTGCAAACTTTCTGGTATCCAGTGCCCCTTCTGTATATGGGAAAATCAACTCCGTTACCTGTCAGTGGGAAATAAGACGTTAAGGTCACGAGCTGGTGAAAAACGTACAGGGGGAATTCTCACCTGTTTTAAGTTTGTCTTTTTCTTGTACTTTTACAACATATTTTTTTGATAAATAATGAGACCTCAGCTATGGTCCAAGAAGCTCATCTTTGATAAACAAATCATCTGTTTTCTGCATTGAATATACACTAGAGAAACCAGATGGTGTCTGATTAAGCTGGAGCATACATTATTTCTTTACGTAGACAAGACATTAACAGTCTTAGTGGGACTGCAGATATTTGAAATTGAAAATGTAGTTATCACCTGAGGTTATGCAAATGCCTCATCTGCACTAGAAATTAGATGGTGGTGTAACCCAGATGGCTGATCAGAGCCTAACTGAGGTTTCCAAGAGATCTGTATTTCTAAAATATATTGCATAAAATTACTGAAGATTAAAAGTAAAGAAATAGTGGATTAATTCTGACAAAAATCTTGCTTTAACAGTGGATATTCTATTCATTACCCCATCTTCAGAGCTCTACATCACTGAACGAAGCAGTCATAACCCATCCTTCAACCTCTGCCTCCAGATGGCTTTCCATTTCCTCAAGTGTATTTAAAGAGTTCTGAGAAAATGGAAAAGTAGTACATGCCTGACTCATAGCAAGAGCTTTCCAGAAATGGCCAACACCTCTGTTATAGAAAAATTCACATCCCTGGAGGAGAACATATAAAAACCTTTGACAGGACTTTATCCAGCTGAGATAAGCTAACTTGTGTAATTGGATGAAAGTACGACAGATTGATACCACTTGTTTACAATAAACTTTTCTTTAGGTTGTTATGTATTATTTTACATTTTGTCTCACTTCTGTACATCCTACCTTTAGAAAATTTCTTGTATTTGTGGGTCTGATTTTATATTTGCTGAAAATCAGACGTTTGAACTTGCATCTAGAAAACTGAAACAGCATTTCTTTGGGTTTCTAGCTACCTTATTTCAAGCTGCACTTTGCACAAAGATCTGACTCATCTTGAGATTCAGACGAACGAAGGAGTCTTTCTGGTTTTCACACACTTTGAATCTGGTTCATACACAAACACAGGAGAAACTTGCAAGTTATCCCAGAATGCCCTGAAATGACTGAAACATGCTCCCAGTGCATATATTTTTTTTAAAGATTTGTTGTTCAGCATCGAGCTAGGGCTCAAATTTGAAGCTCCGAGCTATAACTATATTTTTTTTAAAGATTTGTTGTTCAGCGTCGAGCTAGGGCTCAAATTTGAAGCTCTGAGCTATAAGGCACATCTGCTGTAGTATCTGAAGAGGGGAGGGATCCTGCGATGCATGCCAGGTAGAGAGTTATTTTATTAACACCTGTGAAAAACAACCCTCAAA
>NW_009628232.1:0-22222 GCF_000690535.1 Cariama cristata | reverse complement strand
CTGAGTTTCCTTTTCTGCTCCAGTCTGTTGATGGCCACATCACCTTTATGGGGTTGTGTTGGACACCTTGACCTCAAAAGCAGGGCCGAACTCTGCTCAGCTCAGGAGGGGAGGATGGGGACCTTCCACAGGTTTGCAAAACCTGGAAAAAAACAGGGCATGTGGTGCAGGAAAACAACTTGTTTTGTCCTGTGTTTTTCCATGGTGACCTGCATGGTTATTCCCCTCTTAAATGCCTGCTCTACTGCCTGCTCTGCAGGGCAGGTCACTGTACCACATATTGGTCCACATGAAACTAATAAAATCACGGCATAATATTTTCCATACCTCATATTGTGTCCTTGCTACAGTGAGTTACATGTTGCTTGTAAAATATTTGCTTCGTTTAAAGGGGAGGAGTGGGGGTGGAGAGAGAGTCCCTTTCACTGCCTGATTTATATGTCAAATATAAAACTAAAATGAAACATGTGGCTGATTGCCTACAAAGTTTTATGTCAGGTGTAGAAGTCAGTGGCCCTGCTCATAAATCACTCTGCTCATTTGTAACCGTTGCAACAGTTTTATACGATTTATAACTGGGTTATTGAGCTATGTCATCAGCGTAACCATTTTCTTATTAATAAAAATACTGCTAAATTGAGAGACGGTTTGTAAAGTAATTGCCTATAATTTTTTTGATGGGAGGAAGGAGACACCTTTTTGTTCGTGATCTGTTAAAACAAAATGCTTGTGAAAGTCCTGGGCCCCTCCCTGAGCTCCCACTGCTTTATTTCTTCTCTAGGGACCTGCAAAACAAGCTCCTTATTCATAAATGTGAGATGATGCTGTAAGGATGATGTTTCTGTCGATGATTCATGTGATTTACTCAGTATGTTTGATTCATCTGTGAAGAAAAACAACCTCAGGCTGAGGGACAGATGCTTATGGGGATTTGACATTTGATTTTAGCTGGGTTATACAGGGTTATGAACAGGGATGGTTTTTCTCTATACAACAACTTTCCCCGGAGCAGGAAACCAAACTAATGCCCTAAAATTTTCCCTCCGGTCTGTATTTGCAAAGGAAAGGGGGCATTTCCGTAAGGTTTCAGTTGAAGTCTGTCTTCTGAAATTCTAAAGGTTTGATTTGTGTTGCAGGGTGTTAAACTAATGGCACCTTCCCAAAGGGAAAGGCAGGCATTGCACTGATGGGTGAAGAGCCTTGGGCGCAGTTGTTTCAGGATGCCTTAGGGTGGAAGATCCTGTGTAAGTACGTGATGTTTGCAACAACTGGGAGATCCTCTAGCCAAAGCGAGGTCCTCCACAGATGATGGGAAATAGAGTTAATTGACATCGACAGGAGTGGCTCCAAAAGGGACCCAGCAGGTCCTCTGACCCCAAGCTCTGAGTCAGATAATCCTGCTCATAAACTGGAACTTCCTAGTTCATTTTTGTAACAGGCCACTTCAAAGTCCCAGGTCTGAGCACCCAGAGTTTTGACTGAGCTTCGTTTCAAATTTGTGCTAAAATTTCACAATTGGTGGTCCCCTCTAATACCTTTTTTCATTAAAATTTACAAGTATGTCTAATATCAAGAAATCGTTCAATCTTTTAATACAAAAGTGCCATTTCTTGATTTTTGTTTTTATTTTTTAATAATTTCATGTGTGAAGTGTCTTATCATTAAAAATGACTACAAAGACCTGGATCTACAGTGACTTGTAACCCTATTTTATGGAAGCTTTTGAGAAAATATCCCCCAAAGACTACATTTGAATTTTATTTAATTACTTTTATTTGTAAGAAATGAGAGAGGCCCTGCCCTACGGGCCTCTGTCTGATCATTAAAACCAAAACTAGAGTCAGATTTCATTGTAGTTGTAGCTAGACCTGTACAGCAAAGGAACAGAAAACAAAACTCCACTCTTCATGGGATGAGTTTGTGTGTGAAGGTTATAAGAAGTCTCAGCACATTTAGTAAAACCCATCAAAAGTGACCATAATTTTTCAATTGAAATTTTTTAATTGTTTTAATTATTTTAATTCAATATTTTTTCTTTGGAAGTGATTTGTTTGCGTCTTTATTTAATTGGGAATATATACGCGGCTGTGGTGGTCTCTCTAGCTATATTGGTACTAAGAAATGAAGTGTGCCTGAGGACATTTGTGAGCATTTAGGCCAACTGGTAGGTGATGGCCTTCAGCTACCCTAGCAAACATTTTCACCACCCAGCCAGATTGACTGCATCCAAAACACCAACCAGGAACAGGTCCTGGACTCCTCCAGCCCCACACCGATCCTCGGAATGGCTTGGAGATATTTCCAACTGGACTGGGACAAATTCACACCAGGGGATGGTCTAACATTTCCTTGCATGGGGTAAATGCCTCCCGTGCATGGGAGTGTTGCTGGTGGAGCCTGAATTGACCAGGAGAGGCACAGCCTTCCCGTGTGGTGCTCAAGGGGTGCCAATAACCAGGGATACCCCTTCCAGGGGTCTTTAATTGAACATACAGTCAAATTTATTTACAGTATACAAGTCATTCCTGTTCCAATGGTATTCAAATACTTCCCGATCTTTAATGAATCTGCCTTGACAGAAGTCCAGGGAAGTCAGGATACGCAGATATCAATGTTTCACAGGGGAAAAGCAAGATTTAGAAACTTGATGGAAGTTGTATGTGAGGTCTGTGGCCGCACAATGATTTTTCGGGATGAATCGCTTGTGTTTCTTCTTTGAATGACACACTCTTCTGCTGGCTTTGCTGCTCCATCTACCTTGATTGAAGCAGAAGAGGAGCGCAAGCCCAAAAACTTCACAACTGAGTCTAGGTCTGGGTATTTTGTTCCCTGGAGGCTGGGGCCAAGTAACTTTGTCAGTGATGGTGCTGGATCCAGCCCAGCAATGAACATGTGCCCATTTAGGATTCATCTAAAGCAAGCAGGATCGAAACACAGGGCTTAAAGTTAAGCAGGTGCTTAGGTGTTTTGTTGCATCTGGGGTGGAGAGAGGAAAAGCAAAACTGGTTGGGCAGATGCCGAGAGAAATGCGATCCTAGCGCACATTTTCGTTACATTTATCGCAATGAGCAAGGACAGGAGGAAAGTTTGGCCAGGTAAAGGGAATGAGGACTCTTATATCTGTGCTGCTCTGGAGGTGTATTGGGCAAGATATGATAGAACCAAGAATCTGAAGACGTTGTCCATCGTTCACTAATTTCAGCTCCACTTGAACTGCAGCTGCCTTCCCCAGCCATGCACTGTTTTTAAAAAACTCATTCTACATTTTCTTCTGTGCTTCATTGTTTGTAAAACATCCTAAGAAACCTGATTAAAAAAAAAAGAGAAAAAAAAGAAAAACAAAACAAAACAAAAAACCCCCCAAAAAAACCAAAAGAAAAAGCATCCCTACCAGATTTTTCCTCATCCATTTGGCAAACTTTGCTTTTCTGCCCCGCTGTTTCCTACGGAGTTGCAGCCAGCATGGCTTTCCAGCTAGTTGATTTCCTTGTGCCATAATTTTTAGCATTGTCTGTAAATATCAGCTCTACTCTGGGGATTTGGGGCAATTCATCCTGCCCTTTCTGCTGGCTGCCTGTCCTGCTGCAAGAGCAGAGTGAACTCATGGCCAGATGAGGATCCACATCCTGCAGTCAGTCTCTTTGTTTATTATAGATAATGATGGTTTTAATACAATGCTGGGCACTGTTCTCTTCCATTTTTACCATTTCTGAGTGTCTATTGCTTGATAATTCTTTGTGTTCTTCTTGGAGGCTGGCAGAAATAACTCCTGCCCCGGGATCAATACAAACTCATGAGAATTTGTGCTGGAGAGAAGATGAACAGGTACCTACCAGGAGGGAAGAGGTCACAGAGATCTCCAGCACATGGATATCACAAAGTGCAATTACACAGGAGAGAAGGCAGTGGAAGTCCTCTCTCATCTTCCCACAGACTATTAAGGCCTTTAGTGTTCATTGCTAAGTGTCCATTTGCTCTTCTTGGTGTTAGCAGAGAGAGTCCTTGGGAGGAAGGACTTGAGCTTTTTGTGAGAGGTGTATTTTCACTTTGCCTTTCTGGTGAATTAATCTATCAGCTACCGACATGATGTGTGAGTATCCTCGTTCTAAAGGATTTTCCATAGGTAGAAGACTTGAGTGGTTGTGATTTTTAACTGATTTTTTGTCTGACAAAGTTTATATTCTTGTAACTATCTGGGAAAAGGGATGATGTTACCTGCAAACACAGATTGGGAAATAAAAATATCAATCCAAAAGCGAAGTTAAATGCTTGTGGCATCTTCAGGACCGTTGGTATGTGGGTCTTCATTGCAGAGTGTGTTACCTGAAAGAGGTGTACAGGCTGATAGGGCTGTAGTTTGCAGACTATGGTGTTACTCACTCTCCAAACAGAGGAATTGTAAATCCAGGCTCACTTCTGTGCCCCTTGCCTCCAGTCTCTGGCTTCTGGTGCATAGCCATTTGTGATGACCAAGCAAGATGTAAATAGCCAAATACTTTCAAACAAACTTTTGATTTCCTCTTTTCTAAAAATGTTTATGCCAAAGGATTCTAGAAAGTTAGGCTCCATCACAATTATTTAGGAACCGTTTCCCTTTCTTGTTCATTTTTCCTGCAGTAGAAGCAAAACATATAGATAGAGCAGTGTTGCTTTGAGTCTGATGGTGGACTATGTGGGGAAGGACCAAGCTCCTATGTCCATGACAACCTAAGAAGCTGTAAGTTAATAAGAAATACCCTGGTGGATCTTAGCAACTCTTCACTCAAATTTTGAATGGCCAAGGACCAGCTTTTATTTACTGTTTCATGTGGTCTTTCTGAACACCAACGCCATGACAGCCCACTCCAAAATACTCCTTCCAGTGGCCTCTATACTGCTCCTGAATGTATGTGCCTGCTGTACAGTGAAGGTCCACACTAAAGACACACCTAAGAAACACAAAATCCTCGCTTTTTATTGTTGCCATCCACAGGACATGCCAAGAACGAGGACAAGTGGAGACCCCATGGAGAGGACAGTGATGTTCAGGTGTGGAGTATCTCTCCATCAGGCAGGCTGGGGAGGACTGGGGCAAGGGAATCTGCACCAGAGGAAGTTCAGGCTACAAATGAGGAGGCATTTCTTCACAGAAGGGGTTGTTAGGCATTGGAATGGGCTGCCCAGGGAGGTGGTGGAGTCACCAACACTGGAGGTGTTCAAGAAAAGACTGGAGGAGGCACTTAGTGCTGTGGTCTAGTTGACATGGTGGTGTTAGGGCAAAGGTTGGACTCGATGATCCCAGAGGTCTCTTCCAACCTAATTGATTCTGTGATTCTGTGATAAAGGAGGGATGCACTGGATGTAGAAGACAGCAAAATGCATGGTGGAAGGGTGGGAACCTCCATCCCTAAGGCTATTTCAATAGGAGCATAATGAGGTGATAATTTATGGCCCAGTTATCCTCTGTCATGCACCTTGTGTGGTCCTCTGCTGCCAGATACTGTTGGAGCAGAATTCCCCACTCTCCCTGTTAACAACTTCCCAGTGTGTGAGAGCACAGATTTATTGTGAGGGAAATTGCCTTTTAAGCGACCGGCTGGCATCTGCTCTAGGGCCTCCAAGATTTTGGAGCAGTGTTGCTCCAGAGAGATGAGTTCAGTATCAATTTCACTTTTATATATTTTATTAGAGCTGTTAAATAAACTAACCTAAACCCAAGAAAACATCACTGAAGCTAAGCTTTTTATTAATAAAATACTGTATTAACCCAGTAATAGAATATTTGAACTATCAGATCAACTGGCCGGGGCAAGACAGTTTCAGTGCTGGACTGAAGCCGAATTATGAGTTGTAATAAAGTGTAGTCAACTCTTTTGTAAATGTTAAGAGGGAGTCTAAGAAGGTGGCTAATTGTAAATTGTTAGTCAGGAATTTTACCACTGTTCTTCAAATGCATTTTAAAAAATTCTGATTAAATTGTTTAAATATCCCTTGTCTGAACAACAACATAAGAATTGTTTCCTTATATTTCAGTTCTTATGTTCAGTCTCAAATTTCTCTGCTTTCTCTGCCAGAAGAGATATCATAATTCAGACATTAATGGAACATTTTATGACAGGTGGTTCAGAACTTTTATTTACTGGGTTTTCAATGGCACCTCAAAATTTGGGGACTTCTAAACACAGGTCATGTTTCACTGCGTGCCTTTGTTGACTTTATTTGGAATAGTTGGACCTGGAGGACTTTTCTATCTGACCTTCTCCCATGGTAGTTTTATGAGTGCACCCATCCCCACAAGCACACAGTCTCTTTCTGACATCCTAAAGCTAAATGGGATCAGAGGACAATTTGGGCAGAAAAACATGGAAAACAGGTTACTGAAAATGCTGAAACCTCCAAAACTTGTCCTCTGTTATTGCATCCTCCCCTCCTCCTGCTCTCACCGTGGTGTGTCTGCAGCTGCTGACAAGCAGCTAGTTGCTTGTCATGATGGCAATTCTTTGCTGACCAAGAGCTCCTTACCGTCAGGCCATCTTTGGACATAGTACAACACTAGTAAGAGGTGTCCAGAACAACAGTCATCTCTCAGGCATCTTGATTCAAAGTTTGGGACTTCCTAGCCATGCATGGGCTTCCTAAAATTCATGACTTCTACTTTCTCTGCCATGCAACATGCGTTGCTGAAGGACTGGGATGTATCTAGTACAGTGGAGCCCTGCAGCTTACTCTAGTCAAATCTGAATTAGGTCACTGTTGGTCATCGCTAAGTAGGAAAAGTCCTGCACAGGCCAAGAATTTTTAAAACACTTAACATTTTGCATAGCAGAAATTACTGCTAGGTTTTCCTCCTAGCAGATAAACAAATAAACAATGAAACACAATATCTTGGGACATCAAGTCACTTCAGAGTAATTTTCCATGGCCTTATTTGAGTTACGAGTCCTAAGTTTTCTGAGAAATTATTATATCCTTCCCCAGGCAAGACAAATAGGAAAATCAAAGCCCAGGTGAATCGGCTGCCCAAACACTCATCCGTCAGCAAAATCCAAATAGATTCACACCAGCAGGAAAGCTCAGCATCATCCTTCTGTCCCTTGCCCCTGAAAGCTGACACAAAGGCTGATTCTTTGTAATGACAGGGTGATTGTAATAACTACCCTGTTCCTGGGCAGGCAGCTTGTTGTCGGTGATGTACATCTCAATGGTGAAATACTGCTAGAAGGATGATCAAGACTAGGCTTACTTGAAATATAACCTTTGAAATGATCAAGTATAGGGAAAAATACATGTCGAAAGAAAATCAAAGTTCTGAAAGCAAGCACTCAGATTAGGTGCCTAAGCAGGAGCTTAATTAGGAGTTGTAATTTATTAAGGCAGTCTGTGCAACTTGTATGCTTCTGTGCAGGGAGAGGCTTACCAGGAGTGGGGAGAAGTTCAAAGGACTTAGTGCCATGGGGCAGTCTGTACTCAAGTCACACAATGGCATTGCTTCATCTCTTCCCTCCTCTTCCCAGCTCTCCACCCCATCACTGGTAGTGTCCAGGTGTGTCCTCCTTTCCTCAGTACGCACAAACTATTTCTTCTTTCATGAGCTGCCCCTTGTTTAACACAACTCACTGTGCTGCTGTTCTGTATTTTGATTTAGTCATTGTACAAAATTCGCTTATAGGATGAGCTCATGACAGTAACAAAACTCAGAACATGCATGAAGAAATTCTTCTAACTGTTGAAGAAATCGCTGCGGTACGAAGTGCTCAGCTGGTATTCACCTTGGGCTTATTGCTTCACATATTGGCTCTAGGCTGTGCTACTCAGGCAGCATGATGGGTCTTCCCCATCACAGGTGTTGCATGAGTTATGTGTGGTGGTAGTACTTGGGAGATATTAGCACATGTATCTGGGTCAAAACCCAGCTGCTGTATCATTTCTCTGTGTTTTTGCCTCACCCAGGCACTATGCATAGGACTTGCAATGACCTGGACATCCAGGTGGGACATCTGGAGTGGGCCAGACCTCCTGGAACTAGGAAGGAGACCTGTGGCTGGACCAAGCAGCTATAGGATCAGGACTATGGAGAACCTGTCATATGAGATGGGACTGCTGGATTTGGCTTGTTTAGCTTAGCAAAACAAAAGCTCAGGGGAGGATGTGACGGCTGTCTATAAATATACTAGGGAGAGAAAAGAGTTATTTCAGCCTAAGGACAATGTTGGCAGAAGAACAAATGGGCATGAAGTAGCTATGAATAAATCTAGGTTAGAAAAAGGGGAAGGTTGTTAGCAATTGGGATAATGAGCTCCTTCCTAAGTGGGAGGGAAGAAAACAGGTGTCGGCAGAAGATGGAGTGTGGTCGATTTATAGAAGGATTTTTATGAAGATTTTGCTTAGGATTGCAAGGGTCAGCAACACAAGAAGTCTTCCCAGATCTGTGTGCCAGTGCTCACCGGTTGGGATGCTGCTAGTGGTGCAGTAGCTAGGCTGATATGAAGTGCAGGTATTTCTTTTACAGATTTTCAAGGCCAAAACAGAATCCAATACCCAGCTAATCTGACCTCTCCCCAGCACAGGGGATATCTGTATCAAATTCAGTGTTTCTGTCACGAGTATGTCCTTACTTCAGGCAAAGATTCAAAACGATGGTGAGTTCACCTGCCTTTGGGAACCTGTTCCTCAGGGTGTGCAACCCTGGTGGGTTTGCACTGAGCAAGCAGCACATGGCACAAAGTCCCATCCCGCACCTCTGTGCTCCGCGAGGCTCTTTGTAACAGCTGCTGTGATGTCTCCTGCAAAATATAAGGACTCTGGGACTAAGAGAGAATAAACAAGCACTTGCCGATTTTGCCTCTGTTGGCGTTCATCAATTGAGATAGTGCTACCAGGAGTCTCGCTGGGCGGTGTGATCGCAACAGCCAGTTGCAGGAACACAGCGATGCGCGCACACTGCCTGCTGCACAGGTGGAGGGGTTAAGGTCGGGTATTTCCTACAGGTTGTTCTGCGGCGGCTCTGCACAGTGGCTAAAGAAGGGGCGGGCTGAGAAGAAATAAATGAGGCAGATATTTTTTCCAGATGATTTATCAGGCACTGTTTTTTGCATTGGAAGACTGTTTCTGGTTGCTCTGACTGTGACTCATGGGGATGGGTTGCAATCAGCACGGTGATGGCTTTGTTGCTGCAAGTGGGGAGATCAGGAAACTGCTCAGACTTCTTATATTCTTCCAGTTCGGGAGATGAGACCACATTGGAGCATGGGAGATATAGTACAGATTTAGGAAACCATGGAGGTGTTTGCCAGACTTGAGCTCTGTGCCTCTTCCAAGACAGGAGCATGCAAACCTGCTTGGCGTCTCTTTGACAATGGCTTTTGCCCATCAGTCTTGTCCCACAGCATGGCCACTACCAGTCCGCAAGGCCAATTGTTCCTGGGTTGGATGACAAAGTCTACGGGTGTGGACTGTGGCTATGCCAAGATCTTAAAGCCCAACAGGACATGGGAGCTGTTGGCAGTTTCCCCTCACTGGGATTTCTCAGAGATGCTAGAAGAAGCTATTGCATGGGAATGCCCCCCAGCCTGGGCAATGGCCATTTCATCAGGAACGATGTATCTCTGTGATGCAAACATGACTCAATATTGATGTGATAACAGTCTAAAGAGGGCCATGGTTGCAGATTGCATACCTTCTGGCCAAAACAAGCCAGGGAATAGCTGCTCTTAGATCACTTACGGACATGGACAGAGTTGTGATTTTTCTAGGCATTGTGGAGGAGGATTAGATTTTCATTGTTTTCTATGTACCTTCACACAAAAAGTTTAGAGGAGGATGCTGGTCTCGTGTTTCTGGAAGGCAGAGAGATAAGAAGTGGTGCCCTGTGTTAATCATGGCTGTTTCCCATCTGTTTCCTTTTGAGATAGCAGCTTCATGGAGGAGGCTATGTAGTACTAAGGGAGATGCTAGAGTATGGCTTGGAGCAGACATACTGTGGACAGGTGGAAAAAAGCCCCACATGATGACAGGAAGGTCAGGAGTGTATTGTGCCTCTGCTTCGAAATGTGCTGAAACAAAAAAGATGGATTTTTGACTTACTAGAAGCAATACCCTGGGAGGAAGTAAAATTTTAGAACTGTTAGCACTTTGATGATATTTTTTCTGTATGAGTTGCACAAAATTCATGTATTAGAGTTGATAAAAAAGAGAGAAAATGCTCTGAATCTTAAAAAAAATAAAAAAACATATAAATAAGGTTACTACGGATATGACCATGGAACACAGCCATTGTAGCCACATGGTATAATCACATCATTGAAGACATGAGCAGAATGGTTCTCCTTTTCCATTTACACTGGAGGTGAATGTTGGGAAGATCCTCAAACTATTTTGACCAAAAACATTGCTCTCATCAAAGAGTCGTCCTCTGTATTCTCCGGGAGAGTAGAACAGCAGAAAATAATCTGCCTAGCAGCAAGATCTTCACTGCTATATTTTGTCTCGGAACAGTCTTAATTGTGCATTTGCAAAATTGCCTGCACTTTTTTGATTCCCTCAACACACTCCAGGAAATGCTGTCCTGAAGGCCATTTCTTGGAAGGGCTGTGGTTTTCCCATCTTTTGTCCTCCCAGTTTCTTCCAGAGACCTAGGTCACTCTTTTTGCTGGTGGTGGCCGTCCTGTTTGTGTCAGCCAAGGTGTGGAAGATGCTGAGGAGAGTCAGTGGTTGTGTTCCCAACTCTAATCTTAAAGCGAAGTATGATGTAGACTGTATTTCTTCAGCTTCTGTAGGTTTCCTTTGCGATGTTCAGAAGCTTTCCAAATCTTTCTACAAATACTCATCTCTGTAACGAAGAAGCAGAGCAAGCAAAGGCAATGCTCTGAAGGGACGCATATGCAAGAGTAGAGGGAGAGGATGACTAGAAAGCTTACACGGCCTCATTGCTAGTTGAGCTCAACATAGTGAAGTTTTCCTTGCCCACAAGAATTTAAATGAGGAGGAGAGATCCTGCCAGAATAACCTGGGGCAAAGACAAACACCCAAGTGCAGAAGCCAGTGCCAAGCCAAGCAGTGTGGGGTAGCAGTCAAGCACTTGCCAGAGGTGAGAGCAGTGGGAGTTTGTCCACAGCAACCCAACAAGAACAAGTTCTCCGCAAAGTAATGTAATGTGTGATCCAAGGAGGCTTGACTACAGCCAATTGACCTGGGTGTAAAGGAGGTTGTGTGCATAAGGCATTTTAGCATAAACCAACTACGGCTGTTGTTGATATTACTTCCTAGGATCCTTCACAACGAGGCGGTAGTTGAATAATTCAGCAAAAGCTCCAATGCTTCTCGCAAAACAGAAATCAGCTGTCACCGGGTATTAATGGAGTGAGAAAAGTAATTAGGTCTAATTTCAAATGTCTCAGCCAATTAAATAACAGAGTGAGAAAAGCTGTGTAATTTAGCTCTGCTCATCAAAACCAAAATTGTTAAATTGTCCACATTTACAAATCCCATGCTGAGCCCTTGGAAGGCTTAGGCAGGGCTTATTTGGGAAAACACGCAAGTTGTGGACAAGGTGTCAAGACCAAGTGCACCTTATGTTTTTCTGGTTCATAAAACTTGGATCTTTTAGGTTTAAATGCTTCAAAGCTCAGCACTGCCCTCAGGCATTCCCAAGAAATTGAGGTGAGCCTGGCCAAACCAAGACCTGTCACTGGGTCTGAGAAGAAGCCTTCAATTCATAAATGGGAATATGCTCCCCAAAAGGCAGGTGCATATACTTAGCCTGCCAGATGGCAAAGCCCACGTAACCACTTGTCCAATTTTACAATAAAGGTGTTTGCAGCTGTGGAGTCAGATCCTGATCTCGACTGTGCATGAACTCCATGTGCAGTTGTGCCACTGAATTTGATAGAGATATGCAGGAGTCAAGCTCACGTAATTAAGGGTAGAAACTGGCTCCTAGACTCCAGCCCTCCCTGAAGTACGTGCTGGAGCTGGTCCAGCCCTGCTACAGTCTCAGATATCGTGTTGGCTGGCCAAACACCACTGCTTTCTCGTGCTGTGTCTGCGTGAAAACATCTTTGACGACTCAGAAGTAACTACTGCAAAAGACAAGGTCCAAGGTGTAAAGCTGCAATGGAAAGTGTCAAAAGCCCAGGCGTGCAGGAGCTGAGCGTGAGAAAGATGTATGGTGTCTATAGCCTTCAAAGAGACAGAAAGACTCTATAGTCAGCAGCTCATGGGGTCTGTCACCCTGAATGACTGACAGGCTGGTTCGCTAATCGGGGTTTTCAATATAAGCCTGGAGCAGGTCTTAGATCCACACCCCTTGACTTACCACAAGACCCACACTCAGGGCAGAGCCACCTGCAACTGGCGAAGCCAATGAAGATTTTGTACTCGGTAATAGCATCTGTTTTCTTTGGCTGCGTGAAGCATGCTCATATTGGGGACTTGCAGCTGATCAAGTGAAAATTTGCATGGCAACATCAGAACGCTGTTGAAGGCCGGAGGAGAAAAATGGGAGGAATAGGGTATGGAGGAAAAGAGAGGTGGGACTCGGAAGTGTTACTACTCTCTTCTTGGCTTTAAGCACACTCTTCCAGGAGTGCAAGCATACAGTTGATTTTATGAAAACGAATAATTTGCGCAACATCTTTCTTGCTGGCCTGTGCGGTGACTGGCCTTGCTGGGACTGCTGGTGGGGTCACCCAGAGGCAGAAGATTTGGGAGCCTGGCTTCCGCCTGCTAGGCAATAAATGAAGGCCACCAAACTAATGTCATGTTCACCTCTCAGGACTCATTGAATGAAAACAACTTATAGCCACTGTTGACCTGTGCTAGATTTGAATCGGTGACCCAGAGATGAAAGGTTTTCTGTCCTAGTGCCAGTTCTTTGACTCTCTCTGCTGTAACAATAAATATCCCCCAAATCTCTTGGAACTCCCAGCAATTATAGCCTTAAAATAAACTTATAGCACAGGCTAGTGATTACCGAATGTTTCTTATTGTTTCCCCTCTGGGAGATGTGTATCCCTCAGGAAATGAGTTTCTAATTAGATAGGAGAAGCAAGGCAGCAACAATAGTGTGGGAAAGCTAAATTAATAAAAGCTTCTAGGTACAGTCTGAGCACCCCGTACAGAGAGCTGATGAACCATGACATGCAACTGGACCAGTGGTTTTTAACTTTGTCTCTTCTTGGGAGATGCCTATGCCAGCTGTGGCAGAATTGATGTGAGTGGGGGAAGAGAGGATAGAAATAAAGATGCTATTAGAGACCCCAGGAAAAAGCTGCACAGAGCAGCCCACAGGAACGCTTCAGCCTGCAAATCCCAGACCATCTGAGGTTACTGGCAGTGCCCCGTGCAGGACTTCAGCTACTAATTCTTTGGGCAGGTTAATAAAATAGATGTGCATCCTCTCTCCCCTGAGGTGCTAACCCAGCTCATTTCAGAGTCCAGTATTCCTTTTAAATACACAATTTTAGGGAGTTTGGATCCAGTTCAAGCCAGTGCCCTACTCATTTGCAGAAAGCTGGGGCTGAAACACTGTCGGGGCACTGTATGGCTCAAAGAGACCAAGATCATTGAGGCTGGAAAGAGCCTTTTGGACATAAAAGCTTGTGATGGTTCATGATGCCAGCTGCAACCCTCATGTCTGATTTAGCTTCTGTGAGTGCAAGAGAAAGACCTCTCAATCCCTTGCTTGTATTTGTTTATTTTCCCGCACTGCATACCATTTATAAACCTTGGGAATGCAAGTCGTCCCTTGGAAAATACCTCAAATCTCATCCATGCAACAGTGGTATCCAGAGCAGAAAAATTGGTACAAACACCCTCAGTCCCTCTGGAAGAGAATGGCAGGGTCTACACCCACACTCGGGTGCTGTCCTGATGTCTGTTGCTACTGAAGACCAATATCTTCAAGCTGCCTCTTTCTGGGCAAGATGATGGTCATCCTTGTTCAGAAACCATCTCTCTTGGTTTGAACTGCTTTGCTATGATGGAAGATACATCAGCATATCAAGAGATATGCCCTAAGGTGGGAGCCAAAATACGGATTAATGTACCAAAATATGGATTAATGTACCAAAAACGTGCATACTGCAGTCCACAGCCATATCCCAAGATTTGCAGTGTGGATGGATAATGTGAGATTGTTTATGGGAAACCCCTGTGAAGTCTTCATGTGCAGTTTACTCAACGTTAAAGAATGGAGAAATCCCTTTTGTGTGTGTACGTAGCTCAGGAGCAATGGACAAAGTAGGATAAGCAGCAACAAGTCAAAATAAAACTTTGAGGAAAGAATAGGATTTAATTTTAGGTGAGAATGTTGCCTTTCTTTGGGCAGTTCAGAGCTTTATTTTATTTTGAGGTGGAAAACATACTAGTCCCTACATGACTGAGAATGTTTTTATTCTGAAGCCATACAAACTATTTTTTGCTGAATTTCAGCTTAGCCTGCAAATTG
Source organism: Cariama cristata (assembly GCF_000690535.1). Classification (NCBI taxonomy): domain Eukaryota; kingdom Metazoa; phylum Chordata; class Aves; order Cariamiformes; family Cariamidae; genus Cariama; species Cariama cristata. The sequence goes on along the minus strand of NW_009628232.1, from coordinate 7,797 downwards.
AAGCAAATTGCAGGGATCCCAAAACTACTCATACCAAAATCAAGACAGACGAAATTAGCTTCGTTCTCTTGGGACCAAAGCCACAGGATCTCAGCCTGTTGGAGCTGCACTTTAGATAACTAAATACCCTGTTCTTAGGATTATGCTCACCATTTTGAGTGAATCCACAGTTAAAATGCGTGGCTGTTACACATTTAGTGAATCAGTACTCATCTTAAGCACCTAATCATACATATACATTATTCTTTTACCATGCAATTTGCCTAGATGGGTCTTTATCTTTGAGAAGTATAGTGAGAAATATCCCCACCTCTCCTGGCAATGCCAAACCACAGTGCTTAGGGATTCCCCTGCGGGTACTAATTGAATCTAAAATGGTAGTGCCAACAAAATATCGTAATTTCAGCAACATATGTTAAAATGGCACCAGTATAGCTTGTGTATGTACAGATAATATGTTCAATCTGCTCCTTGGGGAACTGGAGAGAATTTAAGCATCCACTGATGCATCCTATCCCTAGGGTTAGAGTAGGATCAGAAAGCAAATCATCAGGTTGGCATACGGCAAGAATTTACCCTCCTGCAGCTGTAATTATGCTCACTCTGGCTGGTGAGAGTGTAAAATAAGAGAGAACACATTCATAATAGCTTAAGGTAGCCCATTTTACTTTGCTGTTGCTGCTCGTGAGTAGATGTCATGTCTGAGCTTCTAGGAGAGAGGCAGTTCCCTTTTCAGGTCATACAAACTCAATTGCTTATGATCTTTTGTAGCTACTCCTAGATCATCCTGCCCCAGGGTAAGACTCTTCTCCAGCATATGAGCATTAGCTATTGGTTTTGTCTACTCTGGTTGTAAATAGCTACCAGCAATAAACATCTGCAGTGTCCCTCGAGAACCTATTTCACAGCCAGTGGGATGTTGGTATATTGAAGTGTACAGCCAGTTTCTTTAGTATGAGTGCAGAGCCTACATAAGGTTGGTCTTCAGGAAGGAGAAATTATTTGGAACAAGATAAGACATTAACTCCAGTAGAGCGCAAATGAGAAAAGCACTGGAAAGAAACACTGAAAATTGCCTGCTGCATTGATTTGTTATTTAGTGTCCTCCTGACTTGTGGTACCAGCTTCATCTGTTTAACGTGTACCAACAGTAACTCGAATTTAGCTGCAGCTGGGCTTTCTCCCTCTGTATTTTCTGTTTATTTATTATTAACACGATGCACAGAGCACAAAGAGGGCTAGATGTAACTGTGGAGAACAGCGGTACCTCTCCGTCTGTCTCATCCTGGATGGTTATTCATATAGATAAGAACACCTTAAATGATAACACATCCCATGAAGGTGCTGTTGGGCATGTCCCTTTTCATTTCCACCTTGCAGTCTGAACTATCTGCCATTCTTGGTCTCGCAAATGCTGGAACTAAAGCTGCATTAGGACTGCACCTGATAGAGCTGGGCTTGGAGTATCCATCTTTCACGTCCTGCCTCTGTCCCGCTGGCCTTTTAACCTTGTGACTGCTGTGTATGCGATGCCTCCCCCGATACAGGGCACATATCAAGGTTTTGTTTATTAAGAAGAGATAGTGACAAAACTTTCAAGAGATATTGCTAAGACCACCATTTACCTTACTGGCCCCTATTACCTGCTTCTTCCATTTCTTGTGTGCTATGTATCCACCTACCATTTCTTTCATACTTAGACTGTCAGTTTCTTGGACAAGGACTGCATGCACGTTCTGCGTTTGTAAAGCACAATGGAACATTGCAAATAGCAAGGTATCTGACCAACATGATCGAAATCAACAAATATTTTGAATTTTCCTTTTGTTAAATTCATTCTGGTCTGAGTGTCACATAATCCTAGGCTGTAAAAGGTAGCAGCTCTTAGTAGGACCAACCTCCTTGAACTATTTTGCCCTCTTGTTAACAATTTCCACCTCATTTCCTATTTCCGGCTCTAACTCTTGCCGATAATGCTCCTCAGCTAATATTGAAACCAAGAGGGAAAAATTTGTGAATAGTAGACATCCGATCCAAGCTTTGTGTGGAGAATTCAGGGATGGAATGTTCTTGAGAACAAGAGGGTTTTTTAAATAGCAAAAGATTGCTTGTTTAGGAAGAAAATTTGCACTGACACCTATATTTGATACTGCTGATGTTTGTTCCCACAGTGCTCTTAGGTCAAATGTATCCATCTTCTTGAGAATGCATTTTTTCTTTTTTTTTTTGGCATTGAGAGGTTCTCCATGCAGAGTATGTCTGCATGGCAGTTTGCTGCACGACTGCAGCTCATGTAGACATTGTCATGCTAGCTTTAAAGAGTGAACTTGCAAATACCACAGCAGTCACTGACTGGGTTTGTGACCGCATGCAACAGTGTCTTTTGGTTGGCAATATTGGCTTGCTGTGCCCTTGCCTCTTTCTCTGGCTTCTGAATCTCCTGCTGCGCCATCACTTGAGTCAGCAGTATTTTGTGCAGTCACTCCGAGCCACATCCAGCTCCTTCACTTCCAGAAAAGGCATTTTTTCTGCACACTTGACACAGTTCTTGGTGCACAGATGGTTGTGCAGATGTCCAGTTACTGGTGGAAATGAATAGCCAGGGCAGTATAAGTGCATGGGACAGACCCACCTTTTCCTGGTACTGCAGCCAGAAGCAATCCAAAACCAATCTGGCGGTTTCTGGGTGAGTCGTCACGTGCTCTTTTGCAGAAGAGTTAAAAGCAAATAATTTATTTCTATAATGGTGAGTACACAGGGAAGAGGTGAGTATGGGAAGTCCTCCTTGAGCATTGATCATATGAGGGTCTCTATGTTGTGGCAGTTTTATAACCTGACCTACACTGGAAATACATCAAAGAGGCCTTGGCTATGAAAGGCAGGAAGGGAGTGCTCTGAGGAACTGCAGCTACACCAGCAAGTTGAGCAGAGCCAAGGAATGTCCTCAGGCACCGCGACTCAGTTGTGCTGTTAAATTTGCAGTCCCTGGCCAGTGAATGCAAATGACTTGGGAGTTGGCAGGGAATTGGGACTGATCCCTATGGCAGCTTGGCCGTGGCCACCCTGCTCTAGAGGACAGCAATATGAACGCAGGTGGTTGCATGGCAGTGGGCTTCCATGCCAGGGAGCCATTCTGGGCACGAGCATTAGGATAGACAATTGCTGGTAGGAAGGGAAAACTGCATTTGATGGATTGATTTTTTGGTATTAATATTCCCAGATTTCCCTGTATGAAAGGAGAGGGCGTATGTGGCTCAGAGTCTCGTATGCAGCTCTGGAAGTGGAATTTGGACTTTACAGAGCTGCCTAATCTCAAGTTATTTGAAGACCTGTCTCTCCTTTGTGTGTAAGCCAATGCATGCTTGGGGTTCATATTTTCTTCCACTGGATATCCAGCTAATCCAGGACTAGGCTGTACAGGGGGAAGGGCAGTCCTAGCTCTCCTGGTGGGGTCTGCCTCTACTCCAGCTGGTGGCCCTGGCTGGTGAAGACAGGTCCCTAAGACACACTGCTGCTTGAATTCAGGTGTGCATCTTCCTCCTCCTGGATCTTCTGAAGCTACTGGCTTCAGGATCCCTGCTTTGATTTTTTTTTTAATGTATGAATTTGGATCTTTTTTGGACATTTGTCTCCCTCAGGACTTCTGCATTTAACACATCTCACAGCAACAACGGACCAATTTTTCTTTTTCACAAAGCCATCTGGGATGAGGTCCTGAGGGCAGAATGGAGCAGCAGAGCTTTGGGGCACATCCATGCTGGCAGTATAACTTCTATGTCTATCACAGCCCAAGGCATCATTATCTCTCCCTCCATCACTCCCAAGGTAGCCAGTCCTTCCTGCAGATTCTCCACAACCCACTCCTTCATTTCTTACTCCTCTTCCATCCCTCCCTTGTGCCCTTCTCTGGCTGGCTGGTCCCCACCACTGCCACTCTGCAGTAACCCCTCTAAGACTCTGAGAGCCTCCAGTAGCTAATTAGGGCCAAGCAACAGGTCTTCTGCCTTCAGGATCCTCTCTGCTACCAACAAAATAATTTCCTTTGGCTCCAAATGATAACAGTACAACAGCAAGTCAGGAAGGCAAAATGTGTATTATCCAAAGAAATGGTCTACAAAGGTTCCCCATAGGACCAAGAAGTCTCCTACTGCCCCTCAGCCATAAGTTGTTCTTTACCTTGATTAATCACAAGTGGTTCATGCATTTTCTTACAGATGTTTCCAATTTCAGTCTTTGTTACATGTCAATGAAAGAAGGGCTTTGAGAACCACCATGACCTGAAAAAAAAGGTGTTTCCATTGTCATTACTGTGTTTTATTCCTATTCCCACATTTTCATAATTGAGGACACTGAGGTAAGGCAGATAGCATTTGTTGGGACCATGATTTCTGAAAGCAAGCCTTCATTTGAGTATTACTGTTGGATGGTCCTCAGAGACTGATACAACCCTGTAAAAAGGTTTGGTTCAGCTTCACCTGAGCCAGGTGTGACTTGTTAGCCCAGGTAGAGGGAGATGGGTCCAGGGCTCATAGTGCTCAAACCCAGGTTATTTAAAGCCACAGGAGGTTGAGTATGGTCTCTTGGTTTGTAGGTTGAAGGCCTGAGAAGTCTGGTTGGGATCTGTTGGGGTAATTAAGGTGGGAGTGTGGGAAGCAAGGCAGATGGTGGAAAGTTTTAGAGCTGAGCTAAAGCTTTGCCTCGTGGTGAGCCAGAGAAGAAGTTTTAGGGTTGTCTGCAACTATGTATGACTAATAGGTCAGGGTCTTGAAGACAGAGAAGACACTGCTTGGCTGCCTGGAGTGAAAATGGTGCCCGTTGCTGGACACTGGTAAGTCCTTTTGATTTTTGGAAATCCAAACCCTGATGAGTCCTATTCTGAAACTCAGCAGTGCAGGTCAAAATCCTTCTTGTGTGTGATGACTTGTCTCCTGTTCTTTCTTTAGCTGTATAACTACACAGGGGCTCCCTAGGACTCCAAATCACTTCTCTTAACCAGCTTTTTGTTGCTTTGACCTGAATAATGCAAAGTGCCCTGAGCCCAGCAGATCTGGCAGCACTGCATAAGGTCGAGTCTTCAGCAAAACTCAATAGTTGGAGTATTCAGTAGCCTGTGTTGGGCTCCGGTAGCTGGGGAGGGAGGGCTCCTCTGAAGAGGGACCAGACAGGTTCAGTTATGGGATACTGGAGGGAGGACAAGGCCATGGGCATGAGCTGGAAATGTGAACCCTGAGTGCTGGGAGCAGGTTGTGTCATATCTGCATGAGGTTTGGCACTGGCACAGAGCTATGGATCCTCTCTCACTAACCATGCAAGTGTCCCCTGTCCTTCTGAGCTCCTGGCAGCAGAGTGGGGGTGCGATGGGTGGCAAAGTGGATGTGGAGCCCATGGTGTAGGAGGGAAAAGCTGGCTGGAGAGTGAGGGAAGGGGCTGGGAAGGCAGTGGAGGAAGAAATTGCAGATATGCCTTTGAGAAAGAAACTGGAGCTCCCCTGCTGCTCTGAGAAGGGCACAGGATGCTACATCTGGAGAGCGATTGTTTTCTTGACAATCTTCCCTAGAAGACAAGCAGTTGGGGAGGCCCATGAACTTCTAGCTTGAGCTGTGGGACAGCAGCCGTGCAGCTCTCTGCTGGAGCCAGAGGAGATTGGGCAGTCTTATGGACAGGCCTGCACTTTCTCAAAGGGTTTTGGAGGCTCACAGAGCTGGGTAGGAGAAGCACCAGGGAAGAGTTGCCAGCTGGAAGGGCTCCTCTGCTCGCTGCCCGGCTTGCTGCTCTTGCTGGGCCCTGTGCCCTGTCTCCCAGCTGGAAGTTTTCACCCCTCCACGTAGGTTGTTGTCTATGAGAGGGCATCACCAGGATGTTTTGCAGCACTAAAAGTCCAGAAGCAACAGTGCTGGCAAGGTCAAAGTCAAATTTTTTTCCTTGCATGGGCAAGAGTGGCCAGCCTCTGCCTTTCCAATGTCCTTTCAGATGCCTCAGGCTGTGAATGTCCCCATGAAGCACGAGTGGGGATGGGAAATGAAAAGACTTATTTTCCTGGGGCCTGAACAACAACAAAAAGGGCAGGGAAGAGAAAAGAGCCTCCTGGTGACAGGATCTCAAGGAGGAGGATGTCCAAACCTTGCATCTGCCCAAACCCAGGAAAGAAGCAGGCTGAGGATGCCTGATGTGAAGCAACCCTGACTTAACAGATGGTGGTGTGAGGGCCACAAGATTTGCTGCTGACTCATCTGATGGAAAACTGAAGAACAGCCAAGATGGGTGAGAAAGGGGGAGCCTAAGGCTGAGCTCCAAAATTTAATTTTGATACCTGAGAAAGTGAGCGACTTCTCAAAAACACCCTGACTCCAGTGGGTGCTGGCAGCAGTGCTCACTACAAAACTGCTTCCAGGCCAAAGACTGTTTTTTTTTTTTCATCAGAAAATGCCAATTCATTACAATGGAAACACTCTGCAGGCCTGTATCGCCTCCGTGACACTGTGAGAGAAGCCAGGCTGTTTTCTTACCCGACTCCTTGGCTCCTCGCAGCCCACCCTGGCAGGATGCTGCAGAGCCGCTGTCCTCCATCCTCTGGTTTAACCCTCCACCCCATCCCGATACCTTGAGTCCCTCCTCGCTCCATGGCCAAGCCTCTGCTGACCGGTGAAGGTGAAGCAGCGGGTAGTTTTCTGCTCCCTGGTTTGATAATTTTCTGGCTCCAGTGTTGGAGTGGTTTTTCTGTCTAATTGTGCAACTTTTGGGAAGTCAACCAGGGATTAATTTTGTTCCCGTCTTCATGGGCTGGTTGAGGAGATGCTGGATCAGGACTGCCTGCTTTTCTACTGGAAGCTGGTCTGTTTCCAGGCAAATGGTATGTAAATGGTGTCTTGAGGGATGTTATTAAAATAACTTAATCTAAGGAAATATTTTGATGAAATTGTCTTTCGAGGGGGAGCACTAAGCTTTTGACTTGCAGCTTGCACAAAATACATGGATCTCTGCAAGAGTTGCCTGTCTTGGGCCAGCAGTGGTGGGAAACCAAGGTATTTTCACTTCAGCAAGACATCACAGCAATAGCTTGAGGATCTAGTTGGGTTGCTTCGTACCTTTTTTCTCCTGTAAGGGACAGAGTTCCAGGGCCAAAGACTCAGAGGTAAAATCTGACTTGCCCTTTGCAAAGATGAAGAGCAGACGACTCAGGCCCAAAACTTACCTCCACACAGCATTTCCAAATGGAAGCAGTCTTCTGCTTAAAATGCCCCAACCTTGGTTTTCCTGCAAACTTGAACAGCCTGAGTAATCGAAAACCTATTTTGGCTGAAATTCAGAGCAATCCTGTTCACAATCACTTCTCTTAATAAATAAACACCATTAACATCTGGTGAGAAATCCCCAGGCGGAGCACAACATAGCTGCAACACCGTGCTCGAGCTGAGCTCAGCTTGATCCAAAGACGGAGCAGTCTGAGCTGAGCCAAGAGCAAAAGGGGAAGAAAATAACAAATGGAAAAATTAATTACATGTTAAAAACCCCCAACGCTCCAGCTTCCATCATCTCAGGAGTTCACAGCTGGCAGGGAGTCTTTAATAAACTAATTGGTGGCCATGGCAAATTATGGAGGAGTCTAAGTTGTCGTAGTTGGGTAGAAGTCAATAGTGTCTGGTTTACAGTAGCCAAGACTCTTGCTCATAAATATTCACTGCACAGTTTTATAAATAGTGGAAGTTATTTACCCTGTTTCTGTTAAGATATTGCTGGTTTTGAATGAGACGTTCCTTTAGAGCTTTAATTTTGATAGAATTTTCTATTTCGTATATA
>NW_009628231.1:16535-19037 GCF_000690535.1 Cariama cristata | reverse complement strand
CGAGAGCCCACCCGCCCGCGCCAGGCGTGTTCCTGCAGCCCTTCCCGGGCGATCCCGGAGGGAGCTCAGGTGATGGTTTCTCTTTGGTCCCTGCCCCTGGGGCAGCTCCAAGCCTTTGATTTCAGAGACGTGTCAGGACACTTCAGCAGCCTCCAGAAGGTGTATGTATACACAGCGATTAAAAAATAATGGTTCCAGGGGCTGTGCTGAGGCTAAAAATGGCACTGAGGTAGCCCAGAGAGAGGCAGAGAGGTGCCACATCAGCAAATATTTTTCTTTTTAATCCCCTAGGAGCTAACAGCAATGGGAAAGGGGTCACAGCTCGGGAAGTGGGAGGGGGTGAAGGCTGAGGGAGGACTCACCCCAGAAGAAGGCAGGAGAGGAGAATGTGTTGCTGTAGGCTCAGTGGAAGATGCTTTGACGGTTCAGCGGGGAAGGAAGGAGCAATTTTTAGATAAAACGATAGGACTACCTAGACAACCACATTGTTTATTAGTGGGAAAGTTGGAGAATTTTAGAGGGAAAGTGTTATGAAGGCCATTTATTACAGCTAGCTCTGCAGAACAGCACCTACGGGTCTCCATAGCGCACAGCTGCAGCCGGAGCTGTACCAGGGCTCGCTCCCTCCAATTCCCAGCGGGTCGTGTAACAGCTTATTGATTTTTTCCCAGTAAAATACAGCTGGGCAAGAAAGGTCACTTTTTTCCTCCTTTCCTTCCTGTTTCTCACCTTTTTCTCTCCACATCAGACGAGCCTTTCATTTTGTAACATATTGACAGGTCCTAAAGTTGAGCCACAACCAGGTGAGCTTTGGCAGGGGCCGTCAGGGAGAGGAAAGTGATTTTGGCTGCTGAGTTGAGCTGAGCTGGGTCCAGCAGGGATGCTGAAGCGAGCCCTTCCCAGTGCGGCATCGCCCGCAGCAGCTGCCCACAGAGGATGCCAGATCGGTCACTCCTGTCTTGCAGCGGAGGGTCCCACCAAAGCCGCTCAGTAAAGCTCTGCTTAACGCACTCATTGCTCCAGATTAGGGCTCATCAGACCTGCGTGAATAATGTGCATCTTCAGACTCCGCTCTGACCCCTCCTCAGCCTCGGTCTTCCCCACTGTCTCCCTTTCTGGGACCGTACCGTTCGGCCTTTGAGGAGGAGCAGGGAGTGGTGGCTCTTGGTTTGCCAAGTACTCCGCAGCAGCACAAAGCAAGCAGAAGCCCTTTCAAAGCCGGCTGGAGGAGAAAGAGCTCTTTCTCTGAGTGCTCAGGGTATCCCTCTCCATTCCCCGAACAGATAGGCTCTGGCCAGAAGTTAATATTCCTCTGGCGTGGTGCCCTGCCCGGGGAGGGTGGCAGGCTCTTGCGTTTAATAACTTATTTATCTTTCCTTATTGCAGGAATGATGACAGTTTTCATTATTAAGCTGCTAGGTAATAGTCTAGCCTTTGGTGGGAGCTGAATCATCACCCCCTCTTTGCTGACAATTTGATTCAATTACCCGGGAGAGGTGTGACAGGGAAGAGGATGAGCCGTGCCCCATCGCTGCCGCAGTGGCTGTGCTCCGCCGGGGCAGCAAACCGGGGCAGCCGCGGTGCTCGGTGCCAGGAGTACGAGGATGGCGGGGCGGGCAGAGATGGTCATGCATGTGCCACGCGAGGCTTGGGTTCTCCATTGATGACCAGGGTGCTGGCTGGTCCCCAGTGATGCTCTCTGCCCGTGCTCCCCCTTATTTCTGCAGCAGGATAGTCTCCCACCCAAAGGAGCCCACGTGTTCCTCGCCGCAGGGCTTGCAGGAGCAGGGGACCATGCAGGGCATCAAGCACAGGGTGATGGGGAGTGCAGGCAGTGGCTGGCTGGAGAGTCACGACCCGGACCCAGCCCCAGTACCCTGCTCAGCACAGATGCAGTGGTGGTAGGAACATGGGAGAGGGCTCTCAGCTTCTGCCTTGCCTTGAAAATGGCTTTCTCCTCCCCAGCCCCAAGGGCTTTGGAAACCACCAGCCCAGAGTGGTATTTCGTGTGCACACTATGGTGCTGTTGGGAAGCCACAGGGTGCCTGGCAAAGCGCTTCCCTCCCCGCTCTGCCCAGATGCTCCCCGGGCACCGGCTGGGCGGTGGGAGTTGCAAGAGACGGGCAACGCCAGCCAGCTCACGGACACTGCTGACAAAAGGAGGAGAAAGCAGAGAGGAACTGGCTGGGACCTAGCGGTGTTTCTGTGCCTGCACCGCAGCGCCGGGAAGCATCTCCGTGGCTGCTGCTAGGCCGTGCTCGCGGATGCAATGAGGCGGCAGTAATGATATATGCAATCAATTAAATATGACCAATTTTTAATTAGATGTATAAACACGCCTAAAGTTAAATGAGGTCTCTTTATAGAGAAAGAATGCAGCATGGTACCATATTAAATGAGAAACTCATGCACTTCCTAAATGGGAGCTTCCCAGATTCGCACATGGAGCCGCCTTTGGAAACCAATCCCTCTCCTTCCACTTGGCAGAGGCGGTTCCATCTC
>NW_009628231.1:4826-16509 GCF_000690535.1 Cariama cristata | reverse complement strand
GCCCCCCAGCCGCTGGCAGGCGTGTTAGTGGGGCGAGGGGCCGTATCCCGCTCCTCCAGGAGCCTCAAAGCAGCTGGGGTGAGTCCTGGTGTTTGCCCAGCTCCCGCTTCAAACCGTGCTTTGCAGCACCTCTCCATCCTCCTCCTCCTCCTCCACGCCATCCCCACCGCCAGGCCCCCCTGCAGCCGGGCGCGTTCTCGACTGGGGGGCTTTCCCTCCCCTCCCAGATGCACACCTTATTATAATGCTGCCCTTACAGAGGAAAAGAAACAGAAGAAAAAAAGTGAACCGGTTTCTAATTATGCCTTGTTTGCTTTCATTTAGAGCTAATTCAGCCCACACAAAAGTTATTCTCCGTATTAAAAGAAATATATATTTAAAAAATCCACAGATGCATGGCTTCATTAAAAAAAAATTAAAATGTAGAAACTCAGTAGTGTCTATTTCCACCTTTCCCCCTCTGATTAAAAACTATTTGCATTTCAAAACAAACGATCATTAATTTGGACCAAATGTTACCAGGGCTCTTCTTTCTAGTTAGGATAATTAAGCATGTGGCACTGCGGTGAATGAGTCCGTCTTCCTACAAAGACTCAGATTAGCTTCTTCCTCCGGGCTGAGGTGGTGACCGAGAGGGATGCAGAGCCCCGCTTTTGTAGCAGCTCATTGCACTGACACCCTGCGGCCCAGAGACCGAAAGTGGGGTCCTGCACCCCCCTCTCACCTGCCAGGCCCAGGGCTCACTGCTGCTATGGGGTACCCAGAGAAAATGCTTCCTGAAGGTGAAGCCTATGCTGAGCGTACATGTCAAAAATTAAGGGCAAGAAATCCCCCAAGGAAGCTTTCAGACCCAAACCCAAAACGATTCCTGCACAGGCTTGGAGATCTGGCTGACAGCAGTGGTATTTTGTGCAGGCATAGGGATCTGCCAGCACAAGCTGGAGGCCACGGTAGTTTGAGAAGAATAAAAAAGCCCCAGGAAATCCAGAGCTTATTTGCAGGAAACTCAAACCTTTGAAAGAATGGAAAGTCACCGCCAAAGGTGAGCAATCTGTCTCCAAGCCATCCCTGCCTGCCCACCACTCCCTCCCGCTCTCCGTTTTGCTAAAACCTTGGAGGATGGGACCCAGGGAGGACCGGTCGCCTTCGTACCTGTCCCTGGAACAGAGCTCAGCCCCTGGCCCCAGCTCGACATTGGCCCTTTCCCTGCATCGCTCCGGTTTTGCCGTGCTGGCGCGGGTGGTACCTGTGGTGGCGACTGGCTCCAAGCATCCTGCATCCCTCGGCCCCCCAGTCCTGGGCCAGGGCGATGGGTGGGCAGGTCTGAGAAGCAAGGGTCCAGCCAAGAGTGAAATCCTCCCCGAGAGCAGGTGGTACTGAGCGGGGTGCGGGTGCTGTGCGGGGGGAGCTTGGGAATAGCCTGTGGTGCAGGAGGGGTGAAGGAGAGCAGGAGCCTTTCCTTGGCCCCCACATCTGGAGCTGAAGGTAGCGAGCTCTGCGGGGTCACTCTCCACCCTGTCACGGGTGGATTTGGGCTTTTTGTCCCCTGCGGCAGAGCTGCTGTGCACCAAATTCCAGTGCCCGTGCCGCAGCGGCGGAGAGCCGTGGGACAGGGTCCGTGGCTGGTCTCGCGTGTTGGAAGAGTCAGAACAGCTGGAGAAGGAGAAGAGAAGCTCACAGGCTCAGCAGCACTTCTGCTGTTAGGTATCTCTTCCTTTTCTGTCCCCAGGTGCCCTGCTCTGGAGGTGCTGGAGCCGGCCCGGCACTCTCCGACAAGCAGGTAGAGCAGTTAGTAAAACCTCATCCATGTTCCTGAGGTTTTCGCTCCTTCTCTAGCAGGGCTGAGTCCAGGTGAGGCAGGTGGGTTGGAAGAAAACATGTTTACAGCCTTCGGTTTCTCCTAAATTCAAATTGATTTTGAATGAAAGTTTCTGGATTGATTACAGGGGAAAAAAAAATGCAGAAAATTAAATACAGAAAACTCAGAGAATCTCATGCAGAGTTTTGAACAGAGCTGTAAGGCTGGTCAGGACTGAGTGCCCAGCCTCAGCACCATCTGGGTATTTCACATTTTCTTCCCAGGGTGACTTATCCTGGAAGGTCTCAATGGGGGAAAGACAGCTTAAATAAAGCCAGGCAGCCCCAGGAATTGTCTCAGGTAGGAGCTTCTCCATGAGAGGCCCCTCAGCCTCCGGGCTTCAAAACCCTAAGGGCTTCCTACGGAAGCTGGTGAAATGCAGCCTGCGGCTGTGGGAGCCGGTCTAAAACAGAGGATGAAGCTCTGTGCCCCAGGGCTGCCCACGCTGACGAGGGCCGAGGATGGGGATGTGGTGGGAGCCAGGCAGATGCTCTGCCATGCAGCCGCTCCCTCTTCTCACCTCTGATTTGGCTCCTGAAATATCCTGTGGGCACAGCGACGTAGTAATTATGAATGAAAATGATTTACCAAGACTTTTCTTTCATTGCAGTTGCCTGCTGTGTGTGTTTGCTGCCGGTTTTAAGCCCTGGCCAGGACCTGCGGGCACCCACCAGCCCCGAGGCACATGGGGCTGCCCTGTTCCCGTCCCCCACAGCAGCTCCAGCATCTGTTTTCCGGGGAATATTGGCCAGCATTCCTCTCGAATAACATTCCAGAGATATTTACAAGATATGTACAGAAAATAAATACACGAAAAGAGAATTTATTAAAAATAATAAAACTGAGGGGCTGAGGAACGCCTCGCCTGCCCCACTGACACTGTGCAGCTGCCCACGAGTGCTGCCCACGGGTGCTGCCCACGGGTGCTGCCCAGGGACCGAGGCTGGGCCGGAGCAGGAGCAGCCCTGCAGAGGTTTCGGGAGCAGAATGGAGCCCGTAGCTTTCACCACTCCTCGTGCATCACCATGGCTTTTGGCATCGTCTCTCCAGAGCAGGGCATGGAGCTCGGAGAAGTGATCCTCCGATGACTTCGGTGGTATTACCCCATGAACAGGTGGTGCTCTCCGTTTCCAACAGACCACGAATGTTCATTTTCCTCTGTAAACAGGGAATTTCATGGTGGTTTTTTAATTCAGATCCTCTTTAAAGCTTTGCCTTGAATGGGGTAAATTACCTATGGACAGGACCAAAGAAAGAGGGTGGGATCAAGATACTGCTCTTTCTATTTCAATGTTGTTGAATTTCCCCGATGCTGGTACAAATTAGATAACTTCCACTTTGATATTTACCCATACATGTAGTCTGCCTGTACCTTTACTAGTTATAAAATTACCGCAGTAAGCACAGAGTTTCACCCATTTATCTGTTGACCGTAGGTTTCTTTCCAGTGCTAATGCAGCTTTTAGTGGGATAATGCTGACATCTCTCTGTCAGCTTAAAATTAATAAATGTCTCCTGTATCCCGGGGTGGTACCGATGCAGCTCACTCCCCTGTCGCAGCTCACGCCTGTCCGGATCACCCATCCCCGGCACCCACGGCTGCTGTGCCTGTCAAAGATGCTGTGCTCACCGTGGAGCGTGAAACAGCTCGGAAGTGCTGTGCCGGAGAGGAGGAGAAAAAGCAGGCTATTAATTAACAGCGAATGTACAGTTAATGGGGCTTTTTTCCCTTCCTAAACAATTCATCAAAATGATTTCATTGAAATTTAGCTGATGGGGCGCTAAATGCAGCTGGTCCGTCCTGCTCTGGTTTTTTTCTGTCCTGGCTAGAACAGAAAGCTGATCTTGCAGCCTCGGATTTGGGATTAACTGCACACTTTGGGGATGGAGACAGTGGGAGTGAATAAGTTAGTGCTTCTGCCCCTGCCAGAATTGGGAAGATATAGGGGCTGTAAGTGAAGGGGTTACAATACACAAACCTGACATAATACTCACCCCTTTCTTTATACATGCTCCTTTACTGCCTGCAAGTTCATTTAAATACAGAGCAGAAATTCCTCTCGGGCCAGTTTAGGGACTGTAATAAAGGCAAGCTAGGGAGGAAGGCCAAGCTGGTTATTGGTGATGCCGTTACTGGATGTGTCATGTTGTTACCGAGTACGCTTGACAGACCCCTGAAATGGCCTTGCTTCACAAAAAAAAATCTTCGAAAAAAAATAAGGTTGTTAAAATTTTTAGTGTTTTTTAAGATTGCTCTTATACAGAAAGAGGGAAAACAGCTGTTTACTGCTTTAAGGGCTTGGTTTTTTCCTTAGAAGTCACATTGCTTTTGGAATTTAAAGGTACAGAGAAAGGCTGAATATAACCTAGAAAACTGCCCAATATTTCAAAGCGCCCAGCTGCCTCTGTCTGATCTAACTCCGGGTCCCCGGCTGAGCAGCGCCTTGGAGCACAGGCTCAGCTTTAAGCATACCCTTAATGTCCCCATCAAAGCTGCACGCTGAAGTGCTTCGCCGAGACGGAGCCAGGAGATGCTCCCATATCTCTGCCTCCCGCACTCCACAGACACCCCGAGCTGAGGGGCAGCTGCGCTTTTTGCCGACAGCAGAGTTCATCCCGAAGCCCAGCCCTCTCCCCCATTTCTAACCCCGGTGCTCGCGGGAGGTGCCCCCCTCGGCAGCAGGCAGGGGCAGGGGCTTTGCCAGCGCTCTCGCAGGGTCGGCTGGATGCCCCGAGAGGGTGATGCCCCACGAGCCGGAGGCTCTCTGCAGCCCGGGATGCCAGCCCTGTTCTCCCTGGAAACCCTATCGTTCATCCAACCTGTCTGTGTTTCCAAAGACTTAGAAAGCTGCTAATCAGCAGAAGCATTTAGCTCTCAGACCTGACTATCATTTTCTGCTTTACGCTCTTGTCTGGCATCCCCAGAGGAGGTCAGGGTCCTGGATGTGCTGGGTTCTTTGGCAGGCACCGTGCTCCGACCAGCACAACCACCAGAGAATGGAATGGAACAGAATAGAATATTTTCAGTTGGAAGGGACCTACAACGATCATTTAGTCCAACTGCCTGACCACTTCAGGGCTGACCAAAAGTTCAAGCATGTTCCTAAGGGCATTGTCCAAATGCCCCATAAACAGGGACAGGCTTGGGGCATCGCCCCCCTCTCCAGGAAGGCTGTTCCAGAGAGGTGGGGTGGGAGCTGCAGTCCAGGGAGACGGCAATGGACAAACAGGATCCAGCTGCCAGAGGAGCAAATCCTGGAGCCTCACAACTTTCCCACCCAGCCGTGAAACAATCTGCTGATTTTATTGAAACCAGATCGCCGGCTTCATCCCGTAGTCGCTGCTTCAGCCGGTTTGTCACGTCCAGCGGCCCCCGGGAGCTGCCCAGCACTGCGAGGGGAGCAGGAGAAGATGACAGAAAAGATGCAGGCTGGCCGAGTTCCCCCGCCACAGCCTTGCCCATGCTCACAACATGTACACATATGTTTCCAAAAAAGGTGGATCGAGGCATTGCCAAGCTCTGGTGGGGCTGGCTTAGAGCCCGCACAGTGCCCATGAAGTCCTGCTCACCATACTTTTACCCTTTGCCTTGTCCTTTTCCCTGTAATATTCCAGTTGGTCCTTTCCTCTCATACCTCTCCAGATGCCTTATTTGCAGAGAATGGGGCTGGCATCTCCTTGCCCTGATGGTGGGGGGTGCAGGGAAATGCCAGCGTGTCCGGGACCCAGCCCCAGCCCGATGCCCAGATGCTGGCAGGCACTAGTCCAGCTCCCCCGACCCGGCGGGGAGGAAAGGCTGCAGCCTGAAAGTCCTGATCTGCCCCAAGTCCAGGCTTTGCTTGCAGTCGTGGGTCCTGTAACCAGAAAGGGCTGAGGGTCACAGCAAATCAGCCAAAATCGTCACCGTCACACCACAGCCCGCATCCGCCACCGAAGCCCAAGTTTATCCCGAAGGTCACAACTGAAACGGGTCTGCAATGAGTTCACGAGCAAAAGCAACCCAATCTGCTGTATTAAGCCTGAAAATACTTCTCTCTGTTGCGGTGGCACACAGGGACGTGGTTGGCAACCGGAGCATCCCTGGCCTGAGAGAGCACAAAGAGACAAAACCAGATTTCCACCAGTGATGCTGCAAAGCCAGGAGCTTTTGGACCCTTTGAAATCGATGGAGGGACTAAGGGCTAGCGAGCTAACGAGGGACGTTAGTGGCTCATCACGGAGCCTTAATGACTTTCGCCAGATCTCATACCTTGCAGCAGGCTTGGTGGTGTTGCTGGAAAGTCTTAACGGAAAAGACATGATTTGTTGTCAAGTTTCACAAATCTGGCCTTGGGACTGAGCCCTGAGGAGCTCGGTAGAGGGGTCAGGGTGTCCGGAGGGCTCTGCTGGGGTCCCCGAGGGGGCTCCTCTGCCCCCAGGGATGGAGGGAGGTGGGCAACTGCAAAAACCTGTCCGGCTGTGACAGACTCCTCTTTAATGCCCTGCACAGGGCACAGGGTGGACTCTGGTGCAGAACAAGTTCCCCCTCACCTTAAAGATCATCCCTCGGTGCTCGTTTTGCAGAGATCTGACTGACCTTAGTAGAGGGAAGAAATGGACCATAAAGATAACAACAAATGGAACATGAAACCAGCTGGCCTGATGTCACTGTCTTAAAGGGGAGAAGAGCGAAACCCCAACTGTCTGAGATGGCACAGCAAGATTAAACAACATATATGCTTTTGTTTCAAAATGCTACTTAGAGGGTGGTGCTTTTGTTTCACAATATTACTTAGAGGGTGTCAAATTATACAAAGGAAATATGTGATTTTTGTATAAACCCTCTGAAGTCCAGAGTTGCACCAAGACGAGCACGGCCTGTCCTTTATAATCGCAAGGATTCCTTGAATTGGCTCAATTTACAATCCTTTACTGATTGTCTTTTCCTGCTCCACTGTCCTGTGACAACCACTAAGCTGCTTTAGGGCACTGCTGAGCTGCCCTTCCTTGCCCTGAGGCTGATGCAAAGAAAAAACCAACAGCAGCAAATGTGGCTTTGAGTGATTTATAAAATTTAAATAAGTAAACGTGAGAAATAAAGCACATCCCTGCCTGCTTGTCCTTGCTCCAGAGGCCAAGCTTGTGGGTGCCGGGACCCCAGCCCGTTCCCTGCCCACCCTCACCGCTGGCAGGACAGCTCTCACCGGGAAAGCATCCCCGCTTCGCTGTGCAAGGAGGGCTTAGGATGCACAGACACCCGAGGTTTGATTGCTTGGTTTCCCTTCTTCATTTCTCTCTGGCAGCTTCGGGGCAGGGCGAAGGACCCCTCCTCCTGCGGGACACACAGCTCAGCTCTGTCTGTGCAAAGAATTCGCTCAGGCATATTGTAATAACACTCCTCACGGGATAAGGACTTAATCCTGGCTGCTTTTTGCCATCCAGGAAAATATCCCGAATGTTTTAACAAGATGGTGCATTATCCACCCCTGCCTCCTCCCTCCCCTCTCGGCTCAGAGAAACCGTTCCCAAATTATCACGGGGATATAAGTGAAGTAATAACCCAGGATGACAGGCTAAACTCAAGGACCATTTGGCTGCAGCTAGTTAAACATCTATTTTTGGCACTTTTTCCCCCCCAGTCTGATTTTTTTGAAACAGAGAAAATTAACAAAACCCGGAGCTAGCTGATTTCAACAAAGTGTTTTGATGAATAATACGCCATAATGGGCCAAAACAAGATAGGGAGTTTATCTCATCCCACTGCACATCACATTTCATGCTCGCATCCGCTTGTTTCCAGCCTTCCTGCCTGGGCTGTGATTGGAGAGTCTGTTTTCTTTCATAATCTGCTTTGACTGCTCCAAAATGGAACATTTCAAGGGTTCTAGAGAAATAACGTTGTTTTTTCTTCCATCAGTGCCATTCTGTCAAGAGACTTCTGCAGGAAGTTGGGGACGATCAACTTGTGAAGTTGGGGAATTTTCTCAAAATGTAAATATCGTCCCTCCACCACCCCAATTTTAAATCCCAATGCAGTGCAGGTCACAGAGGTGAAGATGCAAACACGGCCCCGTGTATCTGCATCTTCCCAAACACCTGAGCTGTTTTGGGAACAGACTGTTAATTTTGTTACATATTTATTAAGATCATCTCCCCTTAGCGTGTTGGGTAGAAAAACAAGTGCAAATTAAATGAATCGATCATTAGAACCACGCAGTTATTTACCTTTCAGTTTGTATTTGTATATATGAAAAAAACCCACAAGCCCTTCCTTAAAGCTATCTTCTCTCTGATGTCTAGAGAAAAGAATTTAAAAAAACGTGAGGCAAACTTGCAGATCTGTTTGTGGGACCATTCCCTGCTCCCCAGTCCCGATCCCTAACCCGAGCCGGGATGCTGGGACCTCCCAAGGATGCTCCGGGGCAGGAGTGGCGGCCTGGGATGCCTGGATCAGCTGCAGACCTCTGCTCCCTCGGGCGGTGGTGCCATGTGGTTCCATTTATAAATTAATTACATTTCATATCAGATCCACTTGAGGATTTTGTGCGCTCGCTGTCTCTCCGGAGAAGCCGTCCCAAGGCATCGCTTCATGACTTGTTAGAAACCTTCGAGCTTCTGACCCTCACCAGTACAGGAGTGCGTACGGGGAAAGAAACCCCGGTTAGACCTGGAGCCAACACTGGCCTTTAGCTAACGCTTCTTTTGGGTGATCGGATTAAGAGAAGGAGCTACTCGAAGGCTACCTGGAGCATGAGATAGGAAGCAAGGGCCCTATCCAAACCTGTGCTTTCAGCATCTCGCTGAGCACAGGGCTGTCCTTAAGGCAGCCTGGCTTAGGCAAACTGCGAGACAAGCTGCTGCAGACCCTGACCTTTTTGATTTGGTGCAATGACACCCTCACCTCGTGGGCTAACCGGCTTCTCCAGGGTGACAGCAGCAGCCACCTGCGGGGAGCAGACACCTCGCCGGCCGTCGCTCCGGCCCCGGGCAGAGCTGCCCTTGCAGGCAGGGTTGTGCAGGGAGGAGGAAGCATCAGTGAACACCAAGCTGACAGCCCTGGCAGGGATGGGCAGGGTGATGAGGCGACTGGAGGAGCTCTGTGCCATCCACAGCAGCGTGGAAGAGTGCTTCAGCCCTTCTGGGGCTCGCCTGGCACCCCGGGCTGTGGTTGTATGCAATGGCAGAGAGCAGAGCCAGTTGGCTGGCATCAATTATTTATTGGCCATGCGATGGGTTTTGCTGCCGACAGGGCTGTGGGGCTGGGTTAGGAGCATGGTCCAGAGTGGCCCCTTGTGTACAGGGGTAATGGAGGATGCTGCGGTGCTTGTCAGGCTGAGGGACCCCTGAGAGCCTGGGAAACAGCTCCTCCACTCCAGCCTCTCTGGGAAAGTGCAGTCGACTACCAGGTCCTGGCTGGACATCAGGACTGAGCGCAACCTGGCCTCGGAGCGTGCTCTGGCACGTAGCTCTTGTGTTGCCAGGTTGTTTGGGCAGGGCCAACATCATTAATGATAAAATAGCAGTGGTCAAGGGGGTGCTGCTGGGGAAGGCCGCTCTGCTCTGCACCCCAGCTCAGCTGGAACATGTGAGCGATGTAGGGGGTGTCGAGGACCTGCTACCCTTCCAGGTGAGTCTGACAGACAGGTTATCTGGGGACAAAACATGATACCAGACTGGCTTTTGCTTGCACACCTCTTCCTGGGAGCTGAGGGGTGATAAGGGAGGTGGAAGTGAGAATGTGAAATGGGATGCTTTGATATGAGAAACCTGAAAGACTCACAGTTGTGGGTACTTGATGCTCAGGACCTAGCCGTGCCTCTCCAAAAACAATGGAAGGAAAAAACAAATAAAATAAAATCCCAAATCAATTAAGCAGCCAGACACATTTGCTCCAGGAGCATTTGTTCAAAAGTCATAAGTAATGTACTTCCCTTGACTTCAGTGATCAATGCTACTTGCCCACATGCACTCCAATTAATAAAACCTTTGTTCACTTGGCCCTGGTCCACGCTTGGCTTTTTAGCATCGTATATGCCCTGGTGCAGCCCAGGCCGCTCCCCAGCAGCCTCTGCCAGAGCAGCCTGCACGCTTTGCAGGGCCTTCCTGAGATCAGAGGGGATGGAGAGAGACTTGCTCTTGCTCTTGCTTGGCCCCAGGGGAGCCCATGTGTCCGGATGAGGGGGGCAGGAGATGCATTGGTGAAAGAGCACCCAAAAAAGTGGCCTGGGCAAGTCCAGAAGCTGTTAATGACACTGGCTGCTCGCCACGGGGTAGTGGGGAGCCCTGTGTGTTTCCACGCGGCTTTTGGGGTGGTAAGGCAGGAGCGGCGTGGGCAGCACCTCGCATCTGCATCCCGTGAAAGCCTGAGCCAGGTGCTCAGCACGGGTAGTGTTGTTCCCATGGCTCCCCTTCTCGAGTAGGGGGGCTGTGGTCCCTCGTGTGACAGCGTCGGAAGGGCCGGTGGAGGCTGGTTTGTGTCCCTGGTGTGGCTGGTGAGACCCTGGAGCCGGAGCCGGACCAGTCCTGCAGCGAGCTCCCTGTGTCCGAACTGGGTTGTGCTTTCCCTGCCTCTGCGCAGCATCCCACATCTGCTTCTTGAAGCAGAAGTTTTGCTCAAAGTGTTTTTATTGATGGAAATGCCTGTACTTGTGCACACACGGGCACGTTCCCTTGTGGAAAAGTGCTGTGTGTAAATGGCTCTCAAAGAGAGAAATATCTCCCAGCCACTTTGCATTCACAGGCAATTACGGTGAGAGAGCAAACGGGATGTAACGCCTAGCAGACAGTGAACACATATGATTCCTCCTCTCCTTTGGGAAGAGAACCAGATGCTTTTAAGTCTGGGGATCTAAACATCTACTGCCACTTCTACTTGTTTTTCTTTCTGCAGCATCTAGACCTCAGAAGCTTGTTTCATCTCGGTGCCAGTATCGCTCCCCTCCTGACAAAGGACAGCCCGAGCTGTTCAGGGCTCCATGAACCACTTCTCCTCCATGTCAGCATCTTCCCAGCATCTGCCTGGCAGCAGCAACCACATCCCCGGCCACATCGCCCCAACACCCGATGCTCGAAGGTCACCCATAGCAAAGCTTGCCAGTCCTGGGATTTCTGAACGGCTGCAGACCGAGTCACACGCTGGCAAAAACTGCCGTGGGGTCATGAGCAATTTGCCGACAGGAGGGGTCCAAGCGGTAATTCACAGCTCAAGTGGTGGCCGAGGGGTGAGGAGCTCTTAATCTCCCTTCCAGTGTCTGGAGCCGCGCTGTTGCCCATTTCTCTAATCTATGGACAAAGAATCAGAAGCAGCAGCACTCCCTAGGGAATAAGCGAGATTTATTTCGAGCTAACATGAATGCTATTTTGCAGCACTGGGATGTTTAACCTTGGCCAGGAGGAATGATCTTTCCACTGTATAGCAGATAATTAATTGTTGCAACCCCCCCAAGAGATCAGACAAACGGAGGGCGGCTCTGAGGCAAATTCCCAGATTTACACAGCGCTGTGAGCCATTGCCACCGCCCGCGGCCGAGGGAGCCGTGTCCAGCTCTCGGCGTTCCGCGGGCGTGGAGCTGGCTGCTGAGCAGGCAATTTAAAGCAAATTGTGGAGTCCAAGGGCCAGCTCCAAACCACTACATCAGAAATGCCTGAGTGGGTTACTGGGAGATGTGCCCTGAAGTGGAGTTTAAAGTCTCGTCTTTCACCCTCCTCTGCCGAGCTCTCTGCCATTCCCAATAACTGCATCAGGGCCCAATATCTCGTGTCCTGCGGCTTTCCGGGGGGCAGAGACCTGCACCC
Source organism: Cariama cristata (assembly GCF_000690535.1). NCBI lineage: Eukaryota > Metazoa > Chordata > Aves > Cariamiformes > Cariamidae > Cariama > Cariama cristata. The sequence continues at coordinate 4,877 of NW_009628231.1, read as the reverse complement.
TCTCCCCTGGGGCACCTGGCGGGATGGCGGTGGGTCCCGAGGCGGGGGGGT
>NW_009628231.1:3726-4795 GCF_000690535.1 Cariama cristata | reverse complement strand
GATGGGGTGGTCGGTCCCGGTCTGCAACAGCAGGGCAGGAGGGCTGCGGGCAGTGGGATGCAGCACCCGCTGTGCCGGCACCTTGCTCCCCTTGCCTGCCTCATTTGCCACATTTCAGGCTGTTGTGGGGCAAATCAGTTTTTTGTGTAAATCTGTCTGTAGCAAGAAGTCAGTGAGCTTCCTTAAGTGCGTTTTTCGTGTATTTTTAATAAAGGTCACTCTGTGTTTACTGGCAAAGGCAATCAATATTGGTTCATTATTTATAAAGGATCCCACTGGTCTGTAACGACCTGCAGTCGGAGGACACAGCAAGTTTTGTCCGCAGCCTCTTCCATCTGTTGAAGGGTCCAGCTGCCTTCTGCCTCTGCCCAGCCTGAGGTCCACTTGATTTTAAGCCATTTCTTCTTCCCTCGCTCCTGGAGATGGGGCTGGCAGGAGGGCCAAGTTGCCCGCAGCACGGCTGCTCCGGTCGGGCACTGCTGCTCGCCCCTTCCCCACTGCTGCCCACGGGAGCCCCCCCTTTTCCATCCATCCCCTTGCCCACAGGTCGGTCCCAGCAGTTGAGGCACAAGCTCTGCCAGAGCTGCCAGCACCACCGGGCTGGTTGGGACTACCAGCAAGGAGCCTTTGCTGTGCCGTGGTCTTGCCGCAAAGCCTTCAGCCGTGCCCCCTTCCTCACGCTCAGTCCTGCTCCCTCCTGCCTTTGAGCCCCTTGTGCTGGCTTCAGCCGCCTGATGCCAGCATTAATTTATCTGAAGCTGTGCCTACATGCAGGGCATCCTCTCGGCAAATTCCCGGTGCCTGTTAGCCCTCAGCCTGGTCGCAGAAAAGGTGCGTTGCTCTTCCTGAGAGCTGGGCTGCCCCTGCAAGCAACCCCATCGGGGCAGGGCTGGGATGGTTACTTAGGAGTAGGCTAGGGTAGTTACTCAGGATTAATCTGGGGTAGTTACTCGGGGTGTGGAGGTCCCCCTCCCCAGGCAGACAAGCAGCGTGGGGTCTGCCAACTGGGCATGGTGCGAGGGCCAGTGATGAGGCTCGGTTTTCCCGTGGCCGAAGGTGCCCGTGGGGG
>NW_009628231.1:0-3695 GCF_000690535.1 Cariama cristata | reverse complement strand
TACTGTGTCCAGGCCCCGGGCGGTGGCTGCCTCTTGCTCCAGCCACAGCCCCGTCACCCTGGCATTGCCCCCTCTGCTTTCGGCTCAGTGTGAAGCTGCAGCCATGGTTGCATGAAAACCTCTGCTTACGGTGATGAGGGGAGAGAAAAGGAAAAGAGAGAGAAAGAGACTAATGCCTTAATAAATTTGATTTCAGGGCAAACGAGATGGCTGCTGTTCCACGGTGCGGCTACGTTAACCTGGTTTTACATTACCAGCTGAGATGGGAAACACGGCTATTTTTAGGGTCTTAATACCAGTGGAAGAAAAGAAAAGGAAAAGAAAGAAGAAGGAAGTAAAAACCCCACAGTAAACAACTGGGCCTGGGTGGGCCTGGGGTGAGCACATTGGAAGGCACACTTGGACCTGCTCTCCCCAGTGAACCCCCATCCGAGGTCCAGCCATGGGGGTCTGGGCACCCCAGGTCTCAGGCTGGTGCCTCTCGCAGGGGAGGGCTTGGGGCATATCTCGGGGCTGGATGGGGACCTAGGTGTGCTAGGAGGTCTCCAGCCCATGCGACTGCATGCGAGGGTCATGCAGGGACTCAAGCTCAGGGGTGGCCTGGGGGCTTGTCCTGCTGCGGCGTCACCATTTCTGATGGACACAGAGGATGTGTGGGCACCGCACCCTGCCTGTTCTCTGCCCTCCAGAGCATCACGCCGGCCCTGCCTCACATCTGTCCCACTCCTCTGTCCCTCCCGGTCCCGGTCCTCACCTCCACAGCAAAGGAGCTGCTGTCACAGAGGGGAGCCCCAGGGATGGAGATGCCCGGAGAGGCACAGCTCTGGAAGGATGAGGGATGTCCAGAGAGGCAAAGCCTTGCAGTGAGCTCCCAATGCAGCACCGTTCACTAGAGAAACCTCCCTGCCTTTGCCCTGGTGCTAATGAGCCGGAGATAATTAGAGCAGATTCACATCTGGCCACAGTGTGTGGTTACCTCCTGCTTGAACAGCCCCTGAGACGGCAGGTCCCAGCCCAGGTGCTCCCCTCCAGAGCCAGCAACGGGTCTGAAGGGGAGATTTTTTTACTCATATTAAGACAGTTAACACCAGAGATAGCTCATCTCTGCTTTTGGCAGGGCAGGCACGTCTCTGGCACCACCAAACCACAGGGACCTACGAGCAGCTCTCTCCTGGCCAGGGCTGGCCCTGGTTTTTGGGGTGCACGGAGAGCCAGCCCTTCCTCCTGCGTCTGCTGCTGCTGTAGCTGGGCTGCCCGCTCCCCTCCTGCCATTCATGCCTTTCAGCCTGGGGCTTCTCCAGGCAGCTAATGAGGGGGCAGCGGCTAAAGAGGTGTTTGTGTGGTGGTTTGCATCATGTCTCCTTTGGGCACAACTGGAACATTGTTCCCGCAGCGAGCAAGAAATTCCTTCTGAATTTTATTACTATTGCTATAATATGAAGGATAAAATAAAATAGAGGGGAGAGCAAAATGCATGACCGTTTCAAGTGGGGAAAAAATAAATCGATTCTCTTAAGAACTTTTTTTGTTTTATCTCCCTCTCCTTCCCATGAAGAATAAGGAAAAGCCGAAGCAAATCCCACAGACATGTTGAGGTTGCTGAACTTACTTTTTCCTCGGGATAAACTTGTGCGAGAAGAGGAGGTGAGCTGCAGCGGAGCAGAGAGGGGTGCAGGGGCTGCACGCACCGGCGCTGCAGGTCTGGGGCTGCCGGGCGCCTGTGGCCAATTTACTTAGAGTTCATTGACCTGAAACTGGGAATCAAAAAGGAAGACAAATTTTAAATAGATGTTCCAGCAAGCTTCATTTGTACCATGGGCAGCTGCGTGAGATCGCGGAGGGTGGGGATAAACCGTCCTGATGATGTCAAAACTTTAAACACGAGCCCATCCTGCTGATGGGGTTTGAGATCACGGAGCGAGCAGGGAGCTGGCGGGAGTTACTGTCTGTGGGAAGGAGCTCGGCTGATGACCCTGAACATCAATTTGAAATAATCAACTCGCTTCCCCTTCACAAAACAAAGTCCTGGGAGGTTTGCAATGGGGAGACGGATTAATAGCCCAGAACTATGTGTCGGGCCAAGCATGTGCTATGTCTGAGGAAAAGGCCAAGCTCACAAGAAGCAATCGAGGCTGGGTTTTCCAAAGAGCCCCCAGCTCTGCTCAAGATGCTCAGGGCTGGATTTTGGATCCCCACAAGTGCCACAGCCAGCTGGGGCTGCAGCACAGCCGGACCCCCCGGCATCCCCCACCGGGAGAGGGAACGCTCTTGGTCCCTCAGCACCCACAGGCCATTTCCATCACTCTGGGTTTTTTTCCAGTTGCGTTTTGGCAGAATGAATACCAGTATGAGCCTGCGAAATGCTTCTGGTGCATGGCATTAGGCTGAGACGGGCTGCCCTGTAAGGCAAAAGCCACAGGGTAAGTCAGGCAGGCGCTACAGAAGCAGGCGATTTCTGATAAAATATTCAGCCCAAGCTGCCTTTGAACCTGCTGTTAATTCCTCCTTGGCCAAGTTTGTGACTGCATTTCCCAAACACCAATGTAAGGATGTATTTGCACAGCATAAACCTGATCTGTATCAACATTTTCCCCTTTGCACTTTGCTCCCAGTTCCCCAGGACTCGAGGTTTGAAAAGTTGACACTTGTGAAGGCTTTGTCCCCATGCTAGGCAAAAGCTCCATCTCTTTGTCTGCCGACCCTCGCCTTTAGCCCGGGGAGCCTCCAGCTTCCCCGCTCCTGGGTGAGACCCTCTCCCTCCCCAGCCTCTTCCTCTGAGCAAGCAATTTTTACAAAGGCACGAACAACATTTTTACAGCTCTATTACATGCTGATTTTTTTCCACTGCAAAACGCTCCTCTCGGCCCAGGTCCATCGGATATCACTTCCCCTTCGCCGTTGGGCTGCAAGACACCAGCCAAATCCAGTAACGCCTACAACAAAGCCACTTTAATCCTTCTTTCTGCCTCGCTCCTGCTTGTCTATCCTAAGTCTGCTTTCATTAATTAGGAGTGAAAAATAGTAATCATTAAAAACTGTTCCTCATTAAAACGTGCTGTCTTCCTTCTGTCCTTCTCGTCTGTCACCACTCCACCCAATTACTCTGTTCTGAAGAGCCCTTTCAGGTTCCTCCTCCCTCGTACTCCCCGACCGGGTCCTCTCCCCATGGCAGAGCAGCAGGGGACACAGGGGACTCGCCTGGCTCCAAATACAGTCACCAAAATTGGGAGAAAGGAGGGATGGGCAGCCTGGCACGATGAGGACGTGCCCAGCAGACAGAGCCCTCCAGGGAAGCCAAGATTGACTTCCCCGAGTGCTGGTGCTGGCTGTTCTGGTCCCAGTTTAATACCAAAAGCGTTTGCCCTTGGCACTGCAGCATGATCTATGTGTTCTTGGCTGGAGAGCAAACCCCTTCCGAGAAAGATGAGTTGGAGGGATGGCAAGAGAAGGAACAAGGAAAGGATGTATGGCTGTCCTATGTGCCCTGGAGACTCTGCCCAGGCTGGGAAGAGGCAGATTCACAACCTGGTGTCTTCCTCGGTGCTCAGAGACATCCCAGAGCTGGCACTGCCGGGACCCGTCCCGGCTCCTGATGGCACCATGCCGCCTTCGGCCAGCTCTTCGTTCGAGGTGAGAGAATGCAGCTCTTGCTAGCGACACTCACCCACGAGACTGCCTTACAAAACAATAATAAT
>NW_009628230.1:103470-108542 GCF_000690535.1 Cariama cristata | reverse complement strand
AAACCTTGCCATGCAAACCCAATACATTGTCATAAAAAAGTATTTTGTTAAATGTTTTTGAGATGCTCCTTCTATAAATTCAAAAATCTCCATAGGACAAAATAGGTTACTGCTTGTTCGTAAAGTGAACAGATCAGTGGTGGAAGTAAGGAAGACAGGCTGACTGAGGACTAGTGTCACTGTTAGATACTGAATGAAATATGATAGGTAGTAAGAGAAAAACTTTCAACATTTTAACATATTTGCCATTTAATTCAATGAATACATAATCAAGCCAGCATGAATGGTTTCAGAAATCTTCCTTTTAATCTCTTTCTTAATGATAAGGAGAGTGATGTTTTCCCAGACTCTGGAGGTATAACAGGAGCATTACTGGTTTTGGGCTTTTTTTTACACAACTCAAGCTCCCTGCCTGTATCTTCCCAGAATGGGATTTCATTTTCTAAACATAAGCATTTATAGGCCAATTGTGGTGTCCTGAGGTTTTCAAGACACCAACATGACAATGAATGAAAGACCTATAAGGCACTTGCAGTGCTCTGGAAAGGCAGTTGAAGGCTGGGCAGGACATCTAATCAGTCACTTACATTTACACAACAGAATTCCCCCCTTCTTTACAGTCATACAAACTGTGTGCCAGTAATGTCCGCTTTCCTCCATCGACTGCAGAAGGAAGTATGGGGTTGAGTTCAGACAGAGACAACAATTCTGTAGATTCGAGACCAAGTCTAATGAATTTCACCTACAGTGGCTGCATGCACGCGCATGTGCATTCAAGATGTGTTGGACATAATGTGCACAGAATGTGCTGCTGCTCTGTCTGGGCTTTCTATGTCTCACAGATCAGAGCTACTAAATTGTAACTCTATCAGAGCAACTGCACATAAAAAAAATCCAAGCCATATGTTAAAAAAATTCTTCAGATTCTGGTCAGGTCAATTCCATGGACAGAAAAGCAGGACATACCTGTGAAAACTTGGTTGTCTGAGACAACTTAGGGTGTGATATTTGTGGCTGTAGTACTTCAGAGGAGTTTAAATCTAAATTTCTGAAACAGAGGAAGATCAGGACTCACATAATTGAGAACTAAAATGAGGAAGATGCACATAAGCAAAGTTATAATTTAATTTATGAGTTAAATACCACATTGGATTTTTGGTCACCCTCCAGTACTGACCCTGCTTCCTGTTAACGTTAATCATTTCTGCAAGAAAGAAAAGGAGCAGATTGTAAAGACTGTGTCTCTGGCAGTTTCAGGGTAATTCAAAGCATTAGCATACTGTTAAGAATCTATATCTTATCTTCTATAGACATACAACTAATGTGAAAGAATGCCATTTGCATTCAGCCAGCAAACATTAAGCAAACAGTGAATCGAGGACGACAGGTTCTGCTTTCATTATAAGCTCACAGATTGTCTTCTCCTATACAAACACAGACACAGAAGATCTACACAGACACAGAAGATCTTCAGTGACTCGTAATTCCTCCATTTCAATTCTGAGCAGACCTGATTTCTAGTCAGATTCACTGAGGTGCCTGTGTATGCACAACTTATGTTAAAGTCCACCGAAACACATGTGCTTACCTAATCTACCCCAGTTGTGGCACAGATTGTCTTCTCCTATACAAACACAGACACAGAAGATCTACACAGACACAGAAGATCTTCAGTGACTCGTAATTCCTCCATTTCAATTCTGAGCAGACCTGATTTCTAGTCAGATTCACTGAGGTGCCTGTGTATGCACAACTTATGTTAAAGTCCACCGAAACATGTGCTTACCTAATCTACCTCAGTTGTGGGTTTTGTTGGCTTGCTGAAATATCTTGTTATTCTGAAACACCAATTTCAGAGGCAGCTAAACTTCATCACAGTTAATCAAATCAGCAATTTGCACAATAATATGCAAAACCTCTCAGGTAAGGCTAATTGTTTTCTCAATCAATAACAATTGCTGCCCATCCCATTATTTATTTTCGTTAGCTTCAAAATAGTTTTATTAAAAGATTTGATGCTCATGATCAGTGCTTGACAGATAGCTCTCTTCTTTCACATCTCCTTAACAACGTATAACTTTAAATAAACCAGAAGTGCATAACAATGTCATGGATAAACTTATGCTATGAAACAGAGAGAAACTTTTATGTACAGTTGAAGCTACTGGAGTAATTTTCTGTAGGAGACCTAATTCTAATTAGAATTTTGTCATAAGATAAAAGTTAAAAAAAAACAACAAACCAAAACTTGAAAAAGCAGCAGATTTCTGAAGCAGAGAAACAAAATAAAAATAAAATGTTTGCAGAGCACAGCTCCCCAGGACCTTCATTTATTTGATGATATCCAGGAGGAGCAACAGCCCCCTGGAAAAAAGCAGTCAGTAACAGCAACGTATACAGGGATTCTGATCACTGACAGCAGCAACTGGGTTAACACGTAATTATAAAGACAATATTATTGAACCCAGTCAAGCCTGATAAGCAGCTGGGATTCCATTCAGGTCATCAAGATAGATTTTAGGATCCTCTTCACTCAATTTCCCTTTCCTGTTACTGTGGTTGATTTTATTGATGTTAAACTACTGTAAAACTAGGCTCATGCAGAGCAACTTAGGCCTCAGTATCATTGTTCTTCCCTGCAATAATTGTTTCCATAATTGTTCTTGTCATTGTAGTAGATGATCTGCAAAGAAGAAGAAAAAAAGAAGGTTGTGTCCTTTCCTGCTACTTTATAAGGCATGATGATAGCTTCATAAAATTTTATTATATTACTATACCAAGACTATAATACCATTCCCATACTTTATTACCATGCCAAGAGCTGGAAGTTGAACTCAGACAAATTCAACATTGAAATAAGATGTAATTTGCTACCAGTGAAGGCAGGGAAACATAGGAATGATTTGTTGGGAGGGCAAAAGAAATAGAAAGGTAATGACCCTGCTCCTGCGTACTTCAGAATCTCTCAGCTCCAGTCTCCTCAGATCTGAAAGATGAAATTACACAACTAAAGGATAACCCTTGAGCCATAATCTGGGAGACATCCTTTGGCCCATGCCAGTGATGGAGGTCTGCATGTCTACAGTAATTGTTCTTGCCCACTGTGAAGAATTTCTTCCTAATATCTAATCTAAATCTTCCCTCTTCCAGTTTAAACCCATTGCCCCTTGTGCTATCACTGCAGGCCCTTGTAATGGATAGAAAAGTTATACAGCTGAATTGATGTTAGGAAGTTCTCTGCTTTTGATTCTCAAAAAGTGTCCTTACTAGGGAAAAACCTTGAAAAACTAACAAAGAATGGCAAAATCTGGACTGCTGCTCTTACATTCTACAACACCTGATGGAAGTATACTACCCTGTTTCCGTATGCTACAGTGCCAACAATCTCAACCCACTGCTTCAGCTTTCCCAGCTGTAGCTCATGTTCCAGCTTTCTCTTCAGACTCTTTTCTCCCAAGAACTCCATGTAGCTAGGATGATTAAAACTAGATTATTTGGAAAAAGAAAAAAACTATCATTGGAGAATAAAACCCCTAAATAAACAGTTACAGAGACACCTTTATATATCTAAAGGGAGCTGCAGAGGGCACAACAAAAGCACGGTAGGTCCTTGTTTTGCTGTTCCCCAATAAATTCATTTCCAAAAGAAGAAAACAAGTCTGAAAGCTTATCAATGATGTAGTCCTGTGCAAAATATTCTGCCCTGTGTGGGAGTCACATTCCCGCTTCACCTCTCATAAGGATACAGGTCCCTGATGTTCTCTGCTTGTTCATGTTCCACCTGTCAATATTATTCTGAAAGCTAAGCAAATGCAAGAGCTATCAGTTCTTAAAGTCTATATCGTACCTTCTTTTGCACAATAAACAGCATTTTTGATGTAGGCAAAAAGAGAGAGAACAAAACAAACCTTTCATCTTCTTCCATAAAAGCCACATTATAACTTTTTTTTATGTACTTTTTCTTTTTTCCCCTCAGCAGTCCCTGAAGAATCAGCACAGTGTTTTCTTCATAAACAGATCTCAACACAGACTTGAAAATGTCACTGTTAACAATGAATTATCCCAGATGTACAGAGAGCACTGTGGTCATCAATAGTTCTTTCTGTAAGCCCTCAAGGCTCTGAATCACTGATAAAAAGGAAAGCAAGGGGAGAAAAGGATTATACAGTAAATAAATTTGACTGGTATTAAGAATTTAACATGCTGGCTGGCACAATCAACTGACTAAAGCAATGCATCAGACAGGGAATGGTCTGCCATACAGTTCACTCTCACTCTACTGTATTCCTCTGTCAGTAGCTAACATTTGCAAAAAACACTAAATTATAGGTGACAGTATCTAATAGATTTGTCAGATTTGAACAGTTTTGCTTTCAAGCTAAAGGTAGAAAATTCAGTTTATTTTAGAATGACAAACACCTTACAGTTTTGAAGTTTCTAACATTTCCAGTTAATTATTAACAAGTATTGTTACCAGCTTAAGAAACAGGATAAATGAGAAAATACTATTAATATAAATGTGTGTGGTTTAGATATATTATTGCAAGCTTCAGTTGAAACTACTAGAGGAGCCAAATAGCGTTTTTAAATTTAAAGGCTATATTTCACAACTACCTTTTCCCTTAAACCATTTACTTGCTTAAGCATAGACCATCAAAAAATTTAAAATATTTGAAATGGCAGCTTTGAACTAAATAGTATTTTGTTCCAGAAGACATTAGGGAACTTCAATAATTCTGTTAATTAATAATGACCCACAGTGTCTGACTGGTGGGTTGAAAGGGCTCTGTAAAGGAATAAATACATATTACTATTCCCCTTTTACAGATGGGGAAACTGAGGCAAAGTGACTTGCCAGGGAAAGTGTCTTAGTCAATAAGCAGGTCCAGGAAAAGGAAACAAAACCCTGAATTGCAGTCCTGGAAATGACCATAAATATGGTCACTCAAAGATGACTGGCTGAGGCTTTGTAACATAGGCAGTTCTTTTAAAAGAAAATGTTAAATTGAGACATGAAAATTAATGCATCGCAGAGGAATAAGAACATGAAGTGCAGTATGAAGTCCATTTAA
>NW_009628230.1:96125-103439 GCF_000690535.1 Cariama cristata | reverse complement strand
TCAACTGCATCAGAGACTCGTTCCCAACAACAAATAGGAAGTGAAAACAAAGTTGGACTTAATGGGCAAATAAAAATAGAATGGCAGCAGAATTTTAGGAATAGAATCCGAAAGAAAAAGTACAGAAAGATACAAAATAAACAAGTAAAATCTCTCTGCAGGTACATTTTTAGTAAGAAAATAAACTAAGAAGCAGTTGATTCAATGACTACTGTACAATGAATCTGTCACTACAAAGCAGAAACATCTGATGGTTTTCTTGTATCAGTCTTCTGTTAAAAAGTTAAAAGTGGTCAGACATTTTACACAAGCAGAAAAGAAGAATAAATTTAATATTTCTATTTAATATAGAAACATAGGTTCTCTCAAATGTGCTGGACCAAATGATCTCCTCTTTTTAGTATTCAGAGAACCACTCTGAGATCTCATAGAAAATGAGCAAATTTCTGGAAGACTGAGAAAAGAAAAATGAAGTGACTATCTTTGAAGTGGGAGAGAAGGAGACGTTGGGGAGCTTTAAGTCCCAGGAAAGTACTATCATAAATAAACTATTTGTAAATACTTAGATGAGACCAGAGAGACAAATTACAGCCAACAGGACTTTCTCAATAATTAATCATGTCAAATAAATTTAATTTCCTTCCCTGGCAGGGTAACAGGCTTTATAGACAGGGAAAAGCAACAAATAGCCTATATCTTGACTCTAGCCTGGCTTTCACGCTGTTTGATATACTGTTCTCAGAAGGAAGCTTAGAAAAGGTCTGTAGAAGGTGGCTAGAAAATCATATTCAAAGAGTAGCTATCAAGGGTTTGCCTTTAAAGTGGAATGATGCATAAGGTGGAGTTCCTGAGGAGTTTGTCTTTAGCCTAATACTCTTATATATCTGCTCAAAGGAATACAGACTGTGTATTAAAATTAAATTCCAAAGGGAGAAATCATTAGGAGAAGTAAAACAACAACAACAAAAAAAAAGCCCTGATGCAATTTAATGAGAACAATTAGAGGATGTAACTATAACCAACCAAATAAAAACAGATTGGAGAAAAGATGGCTTAGGTAACCAGTAACCCAGGAAAAGATTTGGGGTTCTGGTGGATCACCATCAGCTGCATACATATGTGAATGGTGTAGTGAAATATCTACACTGTTATGTGTGGTATATAACATACATGAGTTAATCCTTCCACTGCACTTACTTCTGACAAGATCTCTAATAAAACCTTGTGTTCAGTTCTGAATATTGAACATCAGGAGAAGTCTGAGTGAATTAGAGACTGCTGAGGGGAAAGTACAGAGTTATTAGTGGTCTGGAAGTCATGATCTATAAGGAAATACTGAAGAAATAGTGATTATTTTTGTCTACAGTACAGAAGACTGACAGATAACATCATAAATGTTCTCAAAGCCTCAAAGTCCTCAAAGTATGGACATGATACCCATGACAGATAGGACATAAATTAAGAGTTGCAATTGCAACCAGAAAAAAATAAGTTTAGACACTACAATAGGTCAGTAAGGATAGTAGAGCACTGGAGCAGATTTCCTGGCAATTTTTGGAACCCCAATCATCAGCTCATTTTAAGAATAAATTACACAAACAGCCCTCAATTACATAGGAATTAGGAATACCTGATCACACCTTGGGGCAGATGGATGGAATAGTGATTTTCTGTGATTCTTTTAACAGGCTATTTTTCTGTGACTCTGACAAGGTGAAAGACTTATTAAGAAGTAGCTTCCAAAAGCACCTAACTTTAATAGGAACTTTTGAGAATCCACTTCAGGATGTAAAAAATCTGATTGTGGGTTTCTCTTCTTCATCTGGTAAGGCAAAAGTTTTATTATAGGTATCACCACCAATAACTACAAAGGAAAAGCTTTGGAGAATGTTTTTCAAACATTCAGATGAGAATAATTGTTTCCAGTGTAGCACTGCAACTACTCGGATGGATACTGAATATCTGCTCACTGATTTTCCTTCCCAAAGAGTGCTGGTATACCCTTGAAAGTGCACCCTTGTTGTGCCTAAAAATGTTGCACTTTTATTTCCAGCATTGCAAGTTCCCTTAGAACTGCGCTGCTCCATTTCACTATGATAATCCTGCTTGCAATAACAAAAGATACTATTTTGTTATTGGGGCAAGATCTCCATGTGAAGTCTCCTCCAGATATTAGCCCTCATGAATTTTATTGTGACAAGAGGTTAATGGCTCCTGAGACTTGTGGAATTCGAATCCATTGGAAAATACAAAGTCTGGAAGTCTGGGGCTGATGTTGCTCACTTATTTCTCCCTTTCTTTGCTCCCACTTGAGACTTCAAGTCTCAAATGAGGATCTTGCTGTTCCACTGTCATTGTGCCTTGATTTAGTCAGTCACAGTAATACCCTTTCTTTTCATGCCTATCTATTTTCAACTCCCTACATAGTTTCTCAGCTTATTTGCAATAGGAGAACATCGTAAATTTAAAAGCTCTCTATTCCTGTGGTCTCTTGGACTGCTCTGACTACACAAAGAGGCTGAGTGCCCTCACTTCCCAGGGAGAGCCAACAGCAATCAGCCACATGGAGATATTTTTATTATAATTCTCTTCAAATATCTGTATATGAGTATCATACAGCACAGATGTAGGTCTAAAAATAAATATTCCTGGCTGAAAACCTCTCCTATTGATAACAGTGTATGGTTTGTGTTTGTTTGAGGATTTTTTTCCCCCTTCTTTTTCCCTTAAAGTAGAATTGAAGAGCGAGATTCAGTGCCAGGAATGGAGATTGTGCCAAATCATTTCCCATGCTACAGCATATGCTTAAACTGAGAAGAAATACCACAGAATGCTGCACCTTCATTAACACTTTCAACCTGACTTGACAATATTCTCTTGCCATACACATAAGGACTATACAACCAAGAAGGCTGGATAAAAGTCTGATTAATTTAGGACAGTTGGTGTTGTAAGCAATCTTGGAGGTCAACTTCCTGCACATTTTGAACAAGCATCCTATGTGTCAAAGCTTGAGCGATATGTTTACCTAGGTAACCCCGCAGGCAAGAGGAAGAAATGCAGAGATAGCAAGCATCGGATAGATGAAAACAGAATATTAGTAACTGTTGTGACACAGTTGCCTGCTGACGGAATGCTATATGAGCTATGAATAAATGACTCAATGAACAGAAGATACAGTGAAAGACTTCCATGCTTTGTCTTCTCCTGTTGTTTCTTTGTGCTCTCTGTCTAAGATCAGAGCCTTTTTTTTGTCACATTTGGTGAGGTAATTTCTTCAAAAAACATCAAATGGAGCTGCACTTAATTGTCCAGTCATCCCTGAAAGACTAGCTGGGGGAAGCTGGAGTCAATGGCCAACCAGACAGAAGGCAGAAAGCGCTCGGGTGACTGTGAAGGTGGGTTCAGTGAAAGACTTGTGTGAGATTCATCCTGTCATTGTAGACAGATAAAACTGATCGGGTGGTTTGGACTCAGAAAATGCCTATTTCTTTTTGTTGGCTGTAAGGCCAACAGAGGACATAAGGCCATAGCTCAGGTGGAATTATCTTACAGATCTCTTCCTTTGAATACCAACTGGAGGACACAGAAATGCTTGTGTAGCTGAGTTTGTTGTGGGTTGTGGGTGGAGGATTATAAACTGCTTTAAGTTATGAGGAGAAAAAAAAAGAAAGAATAATTTGGTGGTAAGTTCAAAATTCTATTATGGGAAAGAGGAAACACAATCTATATGTAAAGCCAAGAACTTATTTTTACTATAATTGAAATCTTAACAGGCTAATCAAAGTTATTATTAGTTTATATCTAAGCATTAAAAAAACCCCTAAAGAATATCACCATACAGAAAAGGTCCCAATGACAATAAAACAGTTAAGATGATTGTTATACAGACAGTCCCTGTCTTCTACCCTTTTTCCTGGTATTATGTTCACCTTTCCACTGTCATCCAGGCCCTGGAGTTCAGGGTTTCCACCTAGTTGGGAGAGGGGTTAAGGTTGTACAGCATCCCAAGTCATTCACTGCGAGGAGTATGATGCTAATGGTGATCACTTCTTCCTGTTTGGGATCTGCTTGGGGTGGTTTTTTGTTTGCTAACACACTTTTACACCATGATTTATCTTCACTGGTTTGCACGTTCATGTTACATGCAAATTTAATATGTAAATTCTGTCTTACAGATGTTGCATACTTGTTCTTTGTTATCCCTAAATCCACTTTCATCCAGCTCCTGATCTGAATTTCTTTAACTGATCATGGCTGAGCTGTTTACAGCCTTGGGGTTTCCAATGCCTGCCTGTACCCCATGTAGCTAAACCAAGTTAAAATAAAGCTATAGTCAGGTCAGGACATGCTCAGACAGACCAAGCCTGACAAGCTTCAGTCCTGCGGCCTTGCAAACTCAGTGCAAAGCCTGTGATCTATTACTAGCAAGGGCAACGCCACATTACTTGACTGTAGGGCTACATTCTCTAAACGCGTTGTTTTTCAAAAAAGTCCTACATACTATTTAAGCCAACTTGATGACAAGTTATACGATCTCTATTAAATATGCTCATATTAAATGAGTCACCCTTTTCATATTGTACAGGCTGCATAAGCGTGGCATGTTCTAAATGCATCACCTGCTCTCACATTTAAGTAGTTCATGTTCGTTCCAAATGAGCTATATCATGAATTACCCATTATTGAGAACATACAGCTGGAGATTCTGTTTTATAGTCATCCATTCTAGTAGGACTTGACAGCAACGACCTTGGAATTCTCTGCACAACCTGCAGAATCAGTCTTAGCATGCAAATAAATACTGTAAATTAACAAGGTCAACTTCTACTTTTCTGGCAAGACAAAGGAAGGGAGAAGGGATCTTAGGAAATGAGTAGCAGCACAAACACCGACACACAAAACAGTGAGTGGGAAGCCATCTGTGTGGTAGTTATGGTGGATAGACTCCCTCATTGCAATAATAGACATGTTCAAAGCATAGACATGCATTCAAGGAAGGCTGATTTCCTAATCTTGAGACCTTCTGCCTAATCTGATGTTATTTCTAGTATCAGATCACTAGAGAAAGTGAAACCATTAACAAACCAAGATCACTTTGGGTCAGCTAGTTGTCTACTGGCTGAACTTGGACTATAGGACTCCTCCATTTGGACTGCCACATTCCCCCAAAGGTAGGTAGTTGCGCACTCAAGTGTCTACTGACAAGCTGAATGGTAAGATGGACAGTGAAGACCCCAGAATCCAGCCTTCGGCACACTTTTGCACTTCTCTCTATATTGACGTTACAGGGTTTGTCTTAAAATGCATATATAAAAAAAAATGTTACCAACTCTTCTGTGATCACTTACATCGATATGATCACTACAAATTTAAATTTGTAGGATCTGTTTTGGACTAGATACTGACAGATAACAAACAGCTCACTGGTGAGCGCACTCTAACAGTCTGCCTACTTGTCAGAAGACGTTATGTATTCCTCATAGCTTCCTTCATAACTGCAGAACCACGGCAATTAAGTAGAGAACCACTTATCTAAATTCTTGCTGTTACTGTTGGGATTGTTCCCTGGAACATGATTTCTGTTCCTTTTTTTTGGTCCCATTTGGCTTTGTCTCATTTTGTCCATTTTTGTCCTATTTTGTCCATTCTTTGTCTTGGGGGATGTCTAGTCTAACAGATAAATAATCCGTCAGGTTAACTCTTCTGCTATCTGTTGTCTATGTATCTTCTCTTATTTTTCTCAGGCTTCTTGTTATATACCTCAGTCTCCCACGCCACATTATTAAACTGCTAAATGTTAAATTATTATTCATTCAAATATTCATAAATGTGAGGCCCATCTTTTTTTATTCATTACTCACAGCAGAATGACTTTTTTGGTTCCTATTGTAATCTGCACAAGTTCATTGCTCACTTAATTAACTTGCTTAAAAACGACTCATGTTTTGGTAATGTTAACTTTTTTGTTCACAGTAACAGTGAGGAGCTTAATAATAAGCTTTAATCTCTTTGAAGTTATACCTTCCAGACTCTTTATCATTACTCTTGTTCTTTGGGTAGCCTCCACTTTACACTTTTTTGATTATGAGATGCTCAGAAGTGGCTGTAGCATTCTAGCCCTAATCTATGAAGACCAATCCAATAGAAAAATTCTCTCTGAATTCTGGAAATACTTAATTATCTTATCACCTGAATGTATTATACTCACTCATTCCATGAAGGGTTATGAAAGTTATGTTCATACTGTTCACTCCAGCTGCCTAACTTAGGTGTTGTGCCCTGTATGACGTCTGCTGTCAAAGAAGCAGACTCCCTACAGTTCAGTGCCACCAGATTCTGCGTACCCACACAAAGACCAGAAAGAAATTTTCATGAAAACTGAGCAAAGTGCTTCTAGTGGGTGCTTTTAATGCAGAAGCGGAGAATAATTGCTTATAGAAGGCACCTCTGGAGATCATCTAGTTCAACCCCCCTGCTCAAGCAGTGCCAGCTAAAGCAGGTTGCTCACAGCCATGTCAAGTCAAGTCTTATTTATCTCCAAGAACAGAGACTCTAGAACCTCTCTGGGAAGCCTGTTCCAATATTCAAACACCCTCACAATAATTTTTTTTATTCTTTTTCTTATGTTTAAATATGTCCTCCTGAGCTTTTCCAAATCCATTTCAAATAGCAAACTCATGTATAATGTGCTGTACTATATCACCATTTCAGCATTTAGCATTGCTGTCTTCTGATATTCATTCTATCACGAAAAAACAACTGCCTTCACTCATGCAGTAGAATGTCGTCTTAGAAATTTGTCTTCTCATTTCAAAGCCTTCCTAATGTGTCTTCTGATTAAACTGTCAACTAGTTGGAATTTCCTTCTTGGATTGGTAAATGAACTTTAGAGAAATATCACCACTGCTGTTCAGTGAAACATTCTGGTATGGACTTTTGAACATGATTTAGAACCAAAAAAAAAAAAAAAAAAAAAGAGATGCTGAGTCAAAGTACTCAAAGGAAAAATAAATTCTGTTTAGGATATCACATCAGGACTACTATAACGTTGGGGATTTATCAAACCTGTGTCCAGCTGCTGGATTTTGGGCATTTTCCATGAGAAACTGCAGCTGTCACTAGGTTTTTCAGGATCCGTTCTGCAAGAAGAGTTGCTACAGCAGTGTTTTAGAAGCGAATGAAGAATGCCTTAATGTATTCATCCTTTTTCGGGAATGGAGAACTGTAGGTTCCAATGCCTGAGAACAAGAACTACAGTCAGGCTATGTATGGAGGAAACATTCAAATTCAAGAGCACAGGAGGAGAAATGT
>NW_009628230.1:70742-96113 GCF_000690535.1 Cariama cristata | reverse complement strand
AAAGTTTTGAGTTGAAACACATGAGAAGAAGCTGTCTCCCTGGCCGGAAAATGAGATGAGTCAAATCCATGAGGCAGTTGAACTACCATCACTACAAATGCACTTAGCCTTATTTCTTTAAGTCAAGAAAGCACCAGAAGTCACAAAGGTTAATGCAGTTTCTATTCCTGAGCAAAATTATAACACAGTATTGCGGAGGTAGACTGACAAAGTGAAGAAGTGGTTGTGATTTTGCAGTAACTTATAAGCTGGAGAATTAAAGAATTTGACAATTTTATGTATTATATAAATATATATAGAAAAGTATTTATGCTAGTTTTAGGCTATAATTGGGATACTTGAATGAGCACCTCCTTTATATCATTTTAAACCTGTAAATTCAAAATCTGACTATTCTGATTAGGAACTATTTTACCTGTACTTTGATCAGGAACGTATGGATGTAGCAGACCACAGATGTCAGTTCATGGGCTCAATCTGATTTTCAGAACAATACATCTAAACCATAGGCTGTTTATCACCACAGTTCTGGTGTGGTTTGTTTTGATTTTATTTTAAAGGGGAAGAAACTCAGGAATCAGCAGAACAGGTCACAAGTGACATGAATTGTTCTAGCAGCCTATTTCTCAATTTCCCCCTTCCTGAACCCTATCATTTCCCCAGTTTCTGTAGGTTATCATCCTTCCTTCAGCAGGTGACCAGAAAGCGTCTGTCTCATGATCAATAAGCAGGCATCCCCCATCTTTTAATATGTATTTCTTTCCTTATATGAGGGAAATATGTGCATAAGGGAATCAAATTATGGGGAATCCTAGCACAGCCTGTGATAAGACCATCCATCCATCCATCATGTAGAGGCAGATGCCTGTCTTGCAGTCATGGGATCAATACAACTCCAGTAGCATGTCAAGGTTGGTGGATCTTGTCACCACACTGTATGTGTGCTCCTTGTGTAAGTGAATGTAATCCCAGCACATATCGGTAGCTGCTCACAACTTCCTAAACTGAAAGATACCTTCTCAGTCAGGAAATGGAGAAAGAATTTAAGTGTGTGGTCTTCAAGAACCTCTGAAAAGCTTTTGTTACCTAGCCAGCTTGCCCAGTACAGAACTAATATCCTTATTAAAAACATTTTGAAATACCTTCCTCAAGTCACATTAAAATCATTGTTATACAGTATTTCTCTTGCTATGACACATACAACTGAAGTTCTTCAGAATGCTTTATGCTACAATCACAATGTTCATAGGTTCCTTAGATCTTTACTAGAATTGTGGGAATTTAAAGAATCCTTTCTTATGGCTTTGGATCAGTGATGTTACATCTGTTTATTAGCATAACAATACTTTTCCTTATGAAGCCACTAGCTCTACTAAAGAGACAACTTTCATAATTATTAAAATAATCAGTGGTAATAATACTCTCAAGAAAAACAGGACATTATTTTTTATAGTAATACTCTAAACACTCTTGTTAAACCTCCTCTTTGCAGCAGTTCCATGCAAAGATCTTTATTTTGAAGGGCTTTTGTTTCTCCAACTTTCAGATTGTCAGACTACACTGAGATTTTTTTCCTTTTTGCTTGCCTGAATCGGCTTACATTCAGCTGAGGAAAGCACTCTTTCACTTTCTTTACCTTTATCTCTGGATTGTTTTTCTGGCTTTTTCTCTTTCGGGTTTGAGAAGACCTTATTATTATTCACACTCCTTGGCAACATCCCTACAGGCCACAAGACCATATTTTTGTAGTCACCTTACAAATCACACAGAGGGGTGGTGCTTTCCAAAATTAACATACACTGTAGATGGTTTTAACAGAAAGCGTCTGGTTTTCTCCCCACTTTACACATAGGGAACTGGGACAAAGAGGCAGTAAAACCCAAGTATATTCTTTAAAGGCATTTAGACATCTCTATCCCATTTAAAATAAGTTCTGTGCCTAAGGAAGGGACCACAAACTCCTTGATCAAGTAACACAGTAAAATGAAGCAGTTGGAAATCCACTTTAAAAGTATAACTAACCTTCATCTGTAGCTGTTACACAAGTAACCAGATCATGCTAGTAGTCGTGGTCCTTAACACTTAGAACATCAAAACCCAAATTTTCTTCAGCTGTTAGTTTTCTTACATACTTTTTACATTAACTGTTTCTTACATTATCTGCAAAGGGCTAACTCCTCCAGCTCTCGGTTCTTACAGACTTGGAAACCTACCTAGGATCTGATGATTTCAGTAGTAAGCAGAACCTTTATTTCTGTTGAGGATCTGAGTGTACAGCTGAGGAAAAGTGTTTTCTTCCAGCTAGGACTGAAAGCAAGTGCCTTTCAAGAATGGCATCCATAGAGATAGGAAGCCAGAACACCCTGAAAGCCTGGATATAGAAATTGATTGTTCCATTCATTCTAAATCTGCTCACATGGAATTTGACTGGGTGATGAGCTGAGCAACAGGATCAGCAAAAAGCTAAATAAAGTAGTTTAGCCAATGTCATCCTAAGGCATGAGCTCCTAACAGCCCTGATTCTGGATACCCATGTTGGAAAGGAGTCAACATATAGTAAGGCTGACAGTGGAGTCTTCTGATTTACTTGCTAGTTTGCAGTGGATTAGATTAATTGTGCAGCTAGTGCTGTTTGATGGTGAGTAAGGCCCTAAAGTGGTTCAGCCAAAGTAGTAAGCAGTCATCTAGGTTCCCTTGCCCACAAAAGGTTAGTTCATAGTCTATAGTCGAACTACAAAATTTTTCAAGACTGCAATAATTTTGATAGAAGTCTTGAAATTTCTCACATGTAATTATTTTGCACAGTCCAGTACTTCTTCATAGGGGAATATTTATAAACATTTAGGCAAATTTCCAGTCAACATCTCCTAGTCCTGTGGAAACATTTTTCCCTGCATTCTTGGCCAAGTGTTTCAGAAAGGTCAACTATGTTTTTATTGGCCCAAAACCAAAACAGGGATGCTTCTGAAATTATTTTGATCCCAATAAAGGAAAAGTTGAGGAGTCAGATGTTGGATGTGGACAGTGCTGGTGGAAACATAGAATGGATGTTATGGCCGTATCATTTCATGGAAATAAAATGAAGCCCAAATTAAGTAATGAAATTATTGTACTGCGGCTCAACAAAAAAAAAAGATTAAAACAATTTTTTGTCAAATAAACTCTCAAAGGAATGCCAGGGATTTAGAAGATTTAGAGAATCTGAAATTCTCTAAACACTGGCAAATACTCCAAAATTTCCCAATGGTTCAATGCATAAGCAATACATTGATTGCCTGAATGGGTGTAAATACTTTATCACTCCTTTGTAATAGATCCTGCTCAATAGAGCTGATAAAATCAGTCAATTAATCTGATTAATTAGCATTTTGTTTTGTTGGCCAGTGATTCCGGAACATATTTTTATTTCTTATTTCATTAGTTCAAACTGTTCTTCACAAATAGCTCCCTGGCTCTACACTTCATTTACTCTGGGTAAAACTGACAGTCTTCCAGCACAAGATCAGACTGCCAGTCAAACTCCAGTAAAGCCAGGAATCTTGTGCTGTACAGCTGGTCATTCAAATCACACAGGGTTTTTTCTGGCTTTTTTCTGCTCCACACCATTTGGTTATAATTTTCAGCAAAGGATAACAAGTATAAGATATTCCATTTTCATCAGTGCCCGAATTCATATACAAACATGAGTATACACAACAACAGCAGCTATTCACCAAATGAATAAACAAGAACACATTTACAACCATTTTTGAGAGCAGCGGGAGCAAAAATACTCAGTAAACACAACCAAAACCAGAATTCAAATTAACAATACATATCACTATCAAGTATTCGCACGTCCTTTATTAAAATTATCTGGAAGAATACTAATTACTAATGAGCCATTTGAGACCACATGCACACACCCTGTAAATCCTCCAATAAAAAACTGTCATTATATTTTGCCCACAATTAATAGTCATTCTCTTTTTAATGTATCTCATAATTTTTGAAAGTCTGGAGTAGTACTATTAATAATATTATTAATAAAATATCCTGACTATTTTAATATCATTAATAAAATACATAAAGGATGTATTATTAAGATTTTTGAGAGTCCACACACATCCATTAAGAGTTACCAATGACAATACATGAATCTACTACATTCTGTTCAGCTCTAATAGATAATCTCTTTTTCAAATAACCTGTAATTCAGAAATTTCAATAGAAATTTCAATAGAATTAATTATTTACCTGATATTTGAAATTACATGGCAGTAGGCAATATACTAGCAATTACGGGGTCTGTGAAATATCACAGCTGATACTTAATGGCGATCAAGTGTTTCTAATTCTCCTTATGTGTTATTTCCTTCTATTATTTTTTAATAAAGCTAACCTGCCATCATATCTGTAATAGAGCTAGGCCGATTTCTATTATCCAGACGGAGCTAGGAGAACCTCAGAACTTTATCCTCAACTCTCTTAACTGAAATGCTTTCCAAGGGCAGTCAGGAACAAGTTCAAAGTCATGAGGCGTTAGGTCACTGACAGCTATTTTGAATATATTTTGAAGAATAGTGAGCAAATACATGTTCTCCCCAGTACTGAAAGGGGTTATTAACTAAGACTTAGGTGCAATGTTATTCTAACATCATTTGCCAGAAGCACTTTGCAGCACTTTGTAGTGAGAGAAGGGGAAAATACAAACCAAAAATGTCTCTCCTGAATAATACTCACATTAAATTTGGGACATAGTCTAGCATGTGCATTGTAAAGATACTAAGGCATTCCAAGTGTCTCATTAACCAGAAAGGCTTTTATATTTATATTGGACACAGAAAAACCCTGATTAAAATTTCCTTCAGCTCAGAGCTTCACCTGCAATAGAGGACCTAAAATTGATATGTCTTTCCAGGAAGTGATCTCAAGACAAACACAGTTCATGGGTAGGTAGTCTCTCTTCTACAACTTCTACAACTGCATTATAAACCTAAGATCTTGACTTACAGACCATTCTCCTCTACAATCTCTACAGAAAAACCTGACTACTTGCTTGAAGTCACAAGTTTGATCAACCCAGACCTGAACTCTGCTGTAATTTCAGTTTGTAAACTGTCCACTTTGGAATGAAGAGGTAGGTAAAATCACTGAATACAGATAGGTCTCTAGTTTCTTCTCATAGATCCTCCTCATAGTTCCTCTTTAAAACTGAAAAATGTTGAGGTATCTGAGGAAGAACAGATCCTAGCATGCTCATCATAACAAACCATTCGACATGCATCTGTGTTCACACAGACATACATAAACACTCTCGAGAAGGCAGGTACGATGTAGATATTGTAAGGCCGGAGCAGCTTTTTTGTGGGACTGTTTGCCCAAGGAGAAGGCGACCCTAAATGTTAAGACCTTACAGTGGGTCTCATTGTTAATTATACAATATAGACATGACTTTGGCAAAGTAAGGTCTAATGGCCTGTGTCATCCCTGACTGCAACGGACATTGTTCTCTGGGGATATTATTCCAAGTCTACTCTGCTTTTTTCCCCATGCACATTCTATTGAGATTGAAGACATTTAGGTAATTCATTGTTCCAACAATTATTGACACTTCCCTCCTCCCACATCACAAAATTAAAAGCTCATCATACAGGTTCCCAAAACCTAACATTTAATTAAAAGAGGCAATCAATTCAATGAAGCTATTCTTACTGCTTAACACATCCTAACACATGTAATGGAGAAATTAAACTACAAATAAACAATTATCCACCAGAAACAAGTAAGGAAAAATGGTATACACATTCATCTTGTTTCTTGTAGCAGGATGACTGAACTGTTACGTTATGGGAGATTTGTTTTACTTTCTACTGATTATAGAATGTGTCACTGTAATACAGATGACACACTTAGCTGGCCAGCTTTACAAATTGGGATAATAGAGTGAGTTGGTTGAACAGGCCCGAAGTATACAAATAGATGCCAATACTTTATCTGGATGGATTTCTGTCAGCTAATGAATTGACTTGAGAGTAGATAAAATATAAAACCAGAGAAGTTTGGATGCTTAAAATTCTTCATGATAAAGATAAGGAGGTATTTTAAAAACATCGATTAATCCAACTTAAGGAAGTTTAATTGCAACATTAAGTTTAATATGTTAACAGAAAAATGTTCAACAACTCCTACAGGAAAAAGGTGATCAATACCTCATTCTGGCAATTAATTCATAGTGCTATTGACTTTTGCCAAAAATAATTCACTTGTAATCAGAAAAAAATATGCAAAATGTGTATATACAGAGCCAGAATCTAGATAGTGTGAATGAATAGGTATGAATGAACAACTGCAAACAAAAAAGATTGCAACATATTTAACTGAAGTAATCTGAGAGACCTCTTGGGGGAGGTTCTTGAGGAAAGTTCTCTGGCTCTGCCTCATCTCCTGAATCTGCTCATAGAAAGTCAAGATTTTTCCTTCCGGTGAAATCAGGCAGCTTGTGTTGCAGCAACTTGAACAGTGCCTTCATTCCTAAACTGCCTGCACACCTGCTATCCCAACAGGAGTTAAAACTGTAGCTTCGTCTACTACCTCTGAAAATTATGTTTCACAGGGCCTATGCTGGGACTGGGCCTGGCAATACACTACATGATAGGACCATCTTCTCCAGTGAGCAATTTGTTCCCTCTTATGTCACCATCTGGCATATCCATAGGGGTTACCTCTGCTATAAGGTTACCATAACCTTTGCCAATGACAGATTAGAGAGCTTAGTGCATGAGCTCCTCTTTTTCTTCCAACAGCTGCTTAGAGGGCCCATAACCCTCCTTTTCAGGTTGAACGAAGCTGAAGCTAACTGAAGACCTTACAAACTCTTGCCTCCATAAAGTTTGGGGTGAAGAACTGGCTTCATTTTACAAAATGTCCCTGCCAAACAGAAGAAGATAAAGCTAACACAGAAATGTCAGCACAACACATGCAGGACCTTCCATACATGCCATACCTCAGAACTGTACGGATCGACTAGAAAGTGGAATGAATTCAAATCACAGACATAGGAAGGGGGTCTCTGATTTGCTCCTATTCTGAAGACATTGCAATTCCAACCTTGGTTTCTATGC
The DNA here is from genome assembly GCF_000690535.1 of Cariama cristata. Classification (NCBI taxonomy): domain Eukaryota; kingdom Metazoa; phylum Chordata; class Aves; order Cariamiformes; family Cariamidae; genus Cariama; species Cariama cristata. Next base: position 89,010 of record NW_009628230.1, on the reverse strand, counting down.
TCTTCTTTCTCTTTGTCCAAGGACTTTACTCGAAGCCCACAAAAGCCAACATAAAATTTTCTGTTGCTGTAAATGGGCTTTGCATAAGAATCTAAGCAAAAACCACATCCCCAATCAAACCTCTCTGAGCACTACAAAGAGCAATTAGAATGCAGATAACATTGCTGTTTCTAATTGTTCATTATCATAGCATTATAGGTATAATGGCTGGTTTTTTTCCTCCTCCTCTGCTGATGTTGCTATATCAGTCAACTGTCCCTATAGCTAATTATGCAGACATATTTCAATCTGATTAAAACTCACATCAGTGTAATTGAAAAACATCAGTGGCAATGTTCTGGAGGGAGACAACGTTCCATGTATTTTTAATAGCTGTAGATGGGTCTTTCTTTTACTGCAGTTACCTCATATTTCTCATAAGAAGGTACTATTTCCAGGTGATTCTGACCTTGCTGAACTTTAACTGCTAGTGTTCAGTTGTTATATGCCAGATGACTACCTGAGTCTCATTTTTCTGGAAGTGAGACAAGGGTCCAGGTGGGAAATGATACAGGACTCTGTGATGCAAAAATTAATTTTAAAACATATGCATGCAGCACTGAATTGAGGTTGTACTTGCAAACGTAATTCTGACTTTGAAATGAGTGGCTTTGAGCTCTTTTAATGCAGTTTGCCACCTGTGGTTCTCTTATCTTGCTCTGCAGAAGCAAAGATCTCAAGGTCACAGAGTCCTCTGCTTGAACACTGCCCTATCTAGCTGTTTCTGACGGGGGATCCGCAGGCTTCTCTGCGCTCTGCTGAAGGACCAGCAGAGCTCACCTCCTGCTCTTGAACCAGTGGGTCTTGGATTAAAGGAGGATTTTGACATCTGGTAAGAGAAAAGGCAGCCAACCCCACTTTACAAACCTGTCTGTAACAGAAATCTCTTTAAAGATTCCTTTTACAGAGCTGCTTCCTAAAGCTTTAAATGTTCATCTGAGTGTTGATAGTCTTATCTCCCATAGTTAATATGACTGACTGTCCCTTTTAATCAACCAAGCATTTATCACTGAAGATGTCTTGAATTAAGAAGAAATGGCTGATAAATGACTCTGCCTGTCTTTGCCTGTGTTAGTATCATTTGAAAAGGAAAGGGGGGTATTCTCTGTATTTTTAAATTAATTGACACATTTGCTACTATTAATTTAGTTAGTCATGATGTCACAAAGGCATTTGTCAATAACATTGTCAGTGAAGGTTGATGGAATATAATTAAAACAAGGCACAAAGACACAGCCCACAGATGCTTACAGAGCCTTTAGGAGATGTCAAAGGGGAGGAGCAAGAAAGTTCTCATTGCTGATGGTAATGTGTGACTGGCTTACAAAAACAAAGAATCAGGGCTTATCGGAGTGTTTAATAAGTCTGGGAAGAATCTCACTGCTTTACTAAAAGTCTTCTCAAAAGAGGCCCCCAGAATGGGAAGCAAGAGGTATAAGAATAGAGAATGTCAAGAAGGAAAATATCACCAACATCTCTGAGACTCTGGCTAAAATACCCACATTCACTTCCTGTCACGTGTCACTTAATTTTGATCTAATCTGTATAATCATTTCCTTTACCCTCCTCTTCTCTGTCACAGTGCTGTTTTGTCACTCACCAGAAGTGGCTCCATTACAGTGGCAATTACTGTCCAGTGTGGTTACCAGCTGTCTGACTTCTATTTGAATGAGCTGGATAAACGTTGTCATTTGTAGTCCTTTTGATGATAGTCATTTTCTTTGCAGGAGTTAAATTGCTACAGAAATATGCCCCTTTCTGGGACTTTCAGGCTTCACCTTCCTTTTCCATTCCCCAGCTGACTCCTCCAGCAAAATTACTCATGGTGTATCTGCCTGTCAGAAGAAACAATATGAAATTGAACAGGGTTTTTTTGCCTCTTGTTGATATGCCAAGTCCTTCGAGGAATGAATAATGAGCCATAGCTGATGCCAGCCATTCATGACCATTGCCAGAAATGTAATGTAAATGTAACTGCAAAGAAGTGATATGCATACTCTTGGATGCAAAATTATTTTCAGTTTGCCCTTTCTTATACATGGCTGGAAAAAAGAGCTAATCCTCCCACAGAAGAAAGAAATCCTTGAGAAGAGGGAAAAGCTCTGCATAAAATTCTATTCAAAGCATCATTTCTATTTCTGTATCCCATCTGTGGAGATGGGTCAAAGAGAGGCAAAGAACATAAATCCTGTGCAATTTAAAACCTATAAGCAAATGTCAGAGATCCCCTGAGCTGCCAAACTTGAGTCTAAGATTGACCTCCACGATGAATACCTCTCCCTCTCTTCTCAGTGATATGCAGTATTTTCTTTTAAACTCCATCTCTAGGATTAAGAAGACATTAAAAACTCTTAAGCAATGAAAGACAACAATCTATAATAGAACAGAAAGGTTTGAAAATGCAAACCATCTGCAACCTGAAAGTTCAAAGTCATTGGAAAATTGAATCAAGCTATCAATACTGGGTTTTTTGGTTGGTTTTGATTTTGATTATATAATTTTTAAGCCAAACCAGGCCAATGGTCAGGGATATGGAGTGCTTCTTGCCCTTTCAGAGTAATATCCTGGTGTCCTCCAGCAATCTTAGTAATCCACTCTGGTCCACTTTTGCCATGATCTTCGAATGCTCCATCATTTCTCAAAAATCTGAATCTAACTCAGCTCTTAAATCTTTCCTCTATCCAGTCCTGGGGTACTTTGCCCACCTACCTTCCTGAACCCAAACCTGATCTAGCACACAGGCAGTGCAGAGTTTCTCTCTACCCAAAAAACTTCCTTACTTGTTAAAGCAAGTTTTACCAAAGAAAAAATGTCCATTACATTAAATTCAGTCAGGAGTTTTAAGTCTGATTAACATGGTACATGAATCCACACAGGAGTTTTAAGTCTGATTAACATGGTACATGAATCCACATTTCTGTTGTTTTTGAGAGAAAGGAAGAGTCTGTGTCACCAGCCTGACCTGTAAGTCTTTTAGTTTAACCACCATGTACATGTAGATGACCCAACTACATCAAAGCTATAAACAACACCCCTGAGACTGTTTATGTACCAAGAAGCTCACTAGCTAAATAAAGAACTCCTATGAAGTGAAGGACTTGTGTCTCTCCTTTACAACAAGAATCATAGAAGCATAGAATCATTCTGATTGGAAGAGACCTCAAAGATCATTGAGTCCAACCGTAAATCAGTGTACAGGGAGTAAATAGCTTGTCCAAGTTCACACAAGCAAGTTTTGGGAAATGGCTTCAAGTTCTGTATAGTCCCAACTCAGACTCCCTCAGAAATTCACAGTTAAATCAGACTGGAAATAATTAAAAGAATTTCCAGGGTTTTCTGCTGGTGACTGAAAAGTAAAATGAATCCTTGTTCCTCTCTCCAAAACGGTCATTGATGTGGAATCTCACAATTCCCTAAATGACTCAGCTTCCTTGTGGAGCTGCTTGACCCTTCTGCAAAGAGTGGCACCATGAGGCACAGCCGTCGTCATCGCACGCTCCATTCAGTTGGCCTGACTTAAAGAGCAGGTTGATCACTATTCATCATGAAACAGCAGCAGCACACTCTTTTGCTGACTTTTCCCACTCAGCAACCTGCGTTATTGTTTCCAGAATCATCCCTCTAAAGGAAAGTCACATCTCCTCTACTATGTAACAAAAAGAGGTAAACAAAACAGAGGATTACTTAAGCTTTCATTCTCACTGCCTCACAATGTAGTGTCCTAACTTGATGCTCATTTTTTGTGCCCAGTCTGGTATCTCTCCTTTCCCATCCCCACAGATGCACTCATCCTGCAGACCTTTACTCTGAGACAATTTTTTCCTCAATCCCATATCATTGTCTGTATCACCAGGGTCAGTGTTATATCTCTAACTGTACTTTTCTCCGTATTATAAACCTGGCTGATGGCTGTGGAAAGCCTTATGCATTTATATGCAGATGACACTTCTATTTTCACTGAATGATGAGGTGTCCTCTCTTTCCAATTCCCTTTCCTCTGAAACGGCAAATGTGATCATCTGACTTAATGAGCACCTTTTCCTTCACAAGGCTTGACAAAAAAAGTGTGGCATAGGCTTTTTGTTTTTCCTACTCAAAATCTCTCTCTTGTACAATACAAACCATTGAATTTTCAAGGCTAAAAGATGTATAGCTCTTAGATATAATCATTGATACTTCTTACAAGTACTCACAGGAACTTAGATGTTGTGTCCAGCTTGGAGATTTCCTGGTGCTATTCAAGAGACTCGGCTCTACCTGATCAAGTTACAGCCTAAGTTGCAAGCCATCTGACCTGTCCAAGGAGTAAGGCTAGAAATAGCAATTACTAGATGCTATCTATAGTCCTTGGATTATGGAGTATAACAATCCTTCTAACGTTTTACATTTAATTCAATTGTATAACTCAGTAGTAACAATATTTCTGAATGTAAACAAGACTATTAAAAAAAAGGATCTTACTCTTCCAATTTTCTTCATATCTAAAATTGACTCATTTAAAAAATGTGAAATTCTGCCCTTGACATAACTGTAAAACTCAGATAAAAACTAAATCTTCAGTTTTGTCTGTGGGGATCTTTACAATACAGTCATCAGAAAGGCATGAATATTTGATTACTGAAATTGATCCTATGAAATTCTGTGATTGAAAAACGTATGATGGAATTAATCACCTATATAAAATACTGAGAATATACTGTGAGTGTCCATGAGGTGTACAGACAGGTCACATTATGAAAGCTTCAAGAAAAGGGCTTATGCTAACAAATATCAATAATATTCTAAAAACTGTACTGCAGGTTGGCCTGGAAGAACAAAGTGAAGAAGTTCCACATGTTAAAAAAAGGAGAAAGTTTGTCAAATTCTGTAGCTGATCCAATCCTGCACTTACTTAGGTTCACATTTTCCTGATGTTTCTTTGCTGTATAGCCTTTCTCAATGGAGTCTGCCTTCCAGTAGTACAGAACCAGCGTATGACTTGCTGAAATACAGACGAAGCAGGAAGGCAATCTCGTCAGGCTGTTTGACTTAATGAGTACAATTTTTACATTTCATGTTAACTCTGACTTCCATTTGTTCTCTATTCCTACTCAGCAATTCACTGGAGTCTCCTTAAAACCTGTGAAGTACATCTGCCTTACTCACTGGAGTAAAGTGTACTGTTAATATACTTTTTTTCTGCAAGAGAAAGTCTTTAGGCATACGTGTCTTCATGGATAGCTTTCTGTCAATATTTTATTTGCAGTAAATTGTTTGCATTAGGTTTTTTTTATTAGAAAGCTTCAGTTAACAATGAAGTTTGGCTAACAGTCCAGATGGAGACACTGGAATGAATCTCTCTAATCACAATGGAACAAGTAAACGAGTAGGTTTTAAGGCTTTCTGATTTATTTCCTGGGAATGTAGTGCTGCTTGTCTACATACATACCTCTTTTTCTGGAGAAAGATCAATCGAGTGGGAGAAAAAAAAGAAAAGCACTCCTCCTGTAAAGTATTTTGGTGATCATTTGAAGATCTTGCCCCTTTTAGTCTGAATATGATCACACTAGATCATACAGACCATCATCTACTGTGAATAAGCTTAGTTCCCCTGTAGCACTAAATTAAACAACTTGGAGTCAGAGAAGCTTTTGACATGGAGTTTTTTAACAGAGAAAAAAAAAAAATTCATAGGTCTTCCCTTTCTGCTGTAAAGCAATGGAGAGCAAGGGAAACAGCTGGAGGTGTAGTGCTTAAACTGAAGCTGATGCTGTGGTAATAAACTGTAGAACCATTTACAGGTGACTAGACCCAAGGTCTATGCTGAGATTTCAAAAAGGAAAAGCAAATTCTCATAATTTCTTCAGAGTTAGGTGATGTTCCTTAACCCCAGTTACATTTAACAGCCACTTAATTTTGTCAAGATAATTACATGAATGGTCTTCAGCACTTCTATTGTGCCTGAATCATTTCCAATTGCCTTCTTCCTTCTCAGCGAGTCGGTATTCTTTGGACATTAGTCAAAGGTTTATTAATTAGTTTCACATTGTTCAGATTCACTTAGTTCATCAAAATACGATTTTGATGTGTGGACATGTCTATTGAAATGCTCAATTTTTCTGTTTTTCTTTTCTACATTGATGTCAGCCTTTCTCATGTTTATTTTTATTTAGGCCCAAAGATTCATCTTACTGATAGTAACAAATAAGACACTCTCACACTGCAACCTGTTATAGAGAAAAAAGCAGTACAATGTTTAGAAAATAACACGCTACATTTAGGCTCAAAAGTGCCTACATTGTAAATGTCTACAGTTAGGCAGGACAAAACCTTACAGATCAAATTCAACCAGTTATTTCAAGAAGAAATGAGGGATTGAAAAACAAGTTACAAATCTAAGCATTTTGTTAAATTTATGCCTGTGTTGAATTTAGTCTTATTTCTGCATTAAATAGTCCTTCATAATAAATGAGTTCCATATACAATACTAAGAGTCTCTGCTATAGGTCTGTTATGACCTACAATAATTTACGGTTCTGTCACATTCCTGTTAAGATCTAAAAAAATTCATCACTTTGAATTTCAAACATTTCAGATTATATTCAGACTCAAGGTTGCTGCAATGGTACTAGTGACTTCCTCAAGGCTGCAGTTTCTCCCATGTTAAAAGTGTATCTCGCAGATTTCGCATAGCTACGTGGAAAATGTCTTTGCTTCATACTGTGTATCAGATTAATTTCTGACTGATTTTTTTTTATAAAAAAAAGTATGAAAAAACACAGCTTGTAAAGTTCTCGCTTCAAAGTTCTTGCTTAATAGTCCAAATTTTGAAGCATAATTTTGTGAATTTAGACATTGCCATAATCCAGCACAATACTGTCTATTTTCTGCTCCCCATGACATCACTGAAAACCAAGGATGACATCAACTTGAAAGACGTATTCAGTCCTTGCTGGAAGGTTTCTATTTTGCTGCAGGAGGGCTATGGTAACTATTAGACAATTTTAGTTTATCACAGATGAAGTCATGCACTTCACTTGTAAGAGAGAAGCAACAAAATACTTTATTGACGTAAGTTGATATAAGTTGACAAAGTTCAATGGTAAATGTGCCAGTGGTTTAACAAGATTCGATGACAAGGTACGCTTTACTATTTACTGCATAGAGGACAGGATCAGACAAAACTGTCAGGGAGACCCTCCCATTGAGTCATGAGGTTCAGAAAGGACATCCTTGCTCTCTAAACTCCTTCTCAGAGAGGAATCTAGGTGCAGCTGGATCCACTCCTACTCCCAGACTTGGTCAATGGTTTATGTCTAAAGGATTACATATGCGCCATCAACCCTTTTTATCACTTAGTTAAGATTTCAAAGTTTAGCATGCTATTAATCGCTTATCAAGAATCTGTTGCAGCAAGGAATCCCTCAACCTCAAGGAGTAACCTTGCGAAGCGTTCTTACTCAAGGGGAAATCCTGGCGTGCAGCCCGCTGCCATGCAGGACAGCTCCATGGGCCCTGGGCTGCCCACTATTTAGAGAGTAAGATGATTGACTCGTAGTCATATTTGCATACCAGCAAGACATCTGGGTCACCATTCCAGACAGCCCTTGGTTACCATGTTGCCATTTGTCCCCCCAAGTCCAGAGTAAGCTGGATGCAGCCACCACAACCGCCACTGGTGGTCATGGCTTAAGCGGGGGCCAAGGCGGGTGGCAAGCACATTGCCACAGGGTTTTGTTGCATTCTTATTTTTTTCTGTAAGCAGGAATAACTATTATTTTATTAGAGTTGCTTTTACCCATACATCAAGATCTTCAAAATGAATATAGTTACTTCTTTTCAACAAGAGAAAGCTTTGCATTCTTCCCATTGCTCCTTCAAACGGTTTAACAGCAGCTAGAAATCTTCCAATGTCATAAATTTAGGAGGAGGAGAATGAGGAGTAAATCGTACTAGGGTATGAACTTCTCATTATGACTGTCTTCATCACCTATTTTCCCACCAGATTTAGTGACATTGGGCAATTGAGCAATGCCACCAATTCTCTATATAATAAAGGATGTCTAACTACATTAAAAGGATTATGAACTCCAGAAGAAAAGAACCCTTGCTTTCCTCAATTCTTTAAACCCACTGAAGAACCAGTCTTCTCAATGTAAGTTGCACAGTTGGCTCATTTCTTATGATGCCTTAAAAAGCCAAAAAGGCAACAGGTCACATGCCTTGCAGCCTGTTCAACAACATGCATGAGCAGACTCATTCCCTCAAGAGCAGAGTGTTGAGAGTTTGTGTGGGGGAAGGGTGTTCAGGCTTCTGATACTGATCAATATCAGTGTAATTAAAATTCTCCATGATTAGAATTCCTCCAACCTTGCAAACTTTTTTTTTTTTAATCAGCATTTCTTGCTCTATTTTGTCTCACTGCTATATAATCTATGTGACTCTGTCCAAAAATAATCTGACTTTATTTATCACCTTGAGTTTTTTGTTCATATCAACTGTGCTGCATCAGCCCTAAATACCAATATAATTTCTTGGCTCACAGACATATTACAATTCTCAGCTCGCAGTCATCCTCTTCTTGCTGCTTTCTTTTGTTCACAGCTTTGTCATACTCTGTATCCTGGAATTTAAAATTCCATTATTTTTTCTGGTTCTTCCATGTGCCTATTGTTCTCATAATGTTATGCATATCAGTATCTGAGCCGAATAACTGATTAGAAATTATACAAAGTCCAGTGCAGAAGACTTGATTGTTTCCCTCTCCACAAAGGAAGAAGCATCTGCATTACGATTAACCAAGTAAGTGCATTAAGATTAACCAAGTAAAATGTATTCAGTCCATCTTCCTATAGTAGGTATTTAGTATAAGGCAGTCATTTAGATTCTCCCAGTAAACCACTGAGACTGGCACCTCACAGTGGTGAGATGCATCCTACGCTTTGGGTATAAATTCCACAGCTTCCCTACCAGAACAGTTATTGTCCCTAAAGGGACAGGACTGTTTCAAATAGACAAGGGACTTAAAGTGGCTTATACTAGCTAATTTGGAAAACCTTTGTTAGGGTTTGTGCAATAATTTGGCTCCCAGCACGTGAGACAGTCCTTAACAACATTTTCACTTATGATATTTTTATGCAGGGTCTGACCTTTTCAGAGCAGCGAGTGGACTGCCATCAAGAATGAATGTGTGTTAGAACAACATAAAGTCATAAGAGGTGGGACTACGGGAAAAGGAAAGATGATGTTATAAGCAATACAGTTCAAATCTGTCCTGGCCAGACTTCATTCTGTCTTTGCTTCTGCCAGATATTTTTTAGGTAATATTAGGAAAGACTTACCCATCAAACTTTTATATAAATCCAACACAAGCCTCAAAACTTACACAGTGACAGCTGTAGCCAGTGGGAACCTCGCCTTGTACAAAAATCTAGTCCACAGAACTAAAATTCTTGAACAGTCAAGTACTGAACATTTCCAATTATTCACACACAAAAAAAATCGTACTTTTTAACCTAGCCCTGTCTGTGAAGCAGACCTGTATCTATGAAAAATCATAGTACCACTATTTGAGTTCAGCAGTTCATAGAGGTTACAATCCCAGCAATCATTAGAATAACTAGTCTGATCTCCTGTATGTTACAGATTTAACCCTCAATGGAGTGCAGCAATTTGTCAGGTATATCAACTTTCAGCAACGTATCCAGATTTAATCCAAAGATTAAATTTCTTTAGCAGCTTTCTTAAAGAAAGCTTTATTTCCATGAGGAGGACACTACTCCTCCCTCCTAGTCTGTTTAAACCTTATTTCCTCCTAGTTTCTCATTTAAGTCTGCCTGGCTTCGAATTCCAATCTAGGTTCTTTTTAAGCCATCTTTGCTACAATAAAACAATGATTGTTACTCAATATTTTATTCCTAAATACTATAATCATACCCATCTGTCATTTTGACATACAGAGTCGGTTAACCTCTCTTATTGTAAGTCTTTTTTCTTCAGTCCTTGAATATTTTTTGCAGTACCTCTCCACCCACTCCAATTTTATCAGTATTTTTACCGTAGACATTGAGTTTTACATAGTATAATGCTGTATCCAAGACCAAAATCACTTCTCTGCTGCAGTTATTTGTCCAAAGACTACCTTTCTCCACAAGTTCATTCTAGGAGTTCATGTTCAGTTGCTTATAACCATTTGAAAGTACTTTATTTTTCTGTTTAATTTATTGACATGAAGCAGTCAAATCTTGCAACAAGCACCACAGAGTAATCTATGAAGAAATGTTTCAGAGATCGTAGTAGATGGCACTGAAGGTAGATACTTAGATCTCAGCAGTCGTTTAGACTTTTCACTCAGTGAAACAGGCATGCCCACAGGCTATAAATCTGATTATTTTATGTGTGCTGGAAGTTTATACAAATTTTATTCTAGAAATATCCGTAGACTATGAAGACTACTGCTAGTCACCTTGCAGGGTTAAGAAGTTGGTGTCAAATAAACTCACGTTTTGGCTTTCTTGCACCTCCCACTGGTGGACCTATATGCTGTTTATCTGAAAATGATCTTTCTTTGGCAAGCACCCTTGCAGATTCCTTTTACACTAAAGAGGCTTTCAGGACTGCTTAAAATCTTTGCATGACAGGGCACAGTATCAAAGCACAGGGACTGATTAAAAATAAAAATCTTTAAAACTCTGTTGAAGCAATCTGGAAAATTAATGAATGGCCTCATAGTGTTTGACTACGTGGCTGAGACTGCTGTAATAAACAAAGAAATCAAATATTCAGCCTCAGTCACTGGGTGTTTTTCTCTAAATAAAAATAATAAAAGAAGCAAGTGTGTGTGTGCATTTATGTGCATGTGCACATGCATGTAGAACAGCTATGGCACATGAGGTCATCACCTCCCAAGTACTTAAAGTCCCAGCTTCCAGGAGGGAGATTACTTAATAATTTTAATTAACAAACCTGTTATTCTATCACAGAAGCAATGCATTTTAAACAACATTTATAAATGGGATCAATAAATCGGGTTGTATTTATTAAAGTGCCTAAATAAGGAATTTACAAATTGCCAGTTGAGTCATACAAAGACAAAGTCAGTGATGCAAGGATTGAAGGTATATCAGCCCTGACTGATTCTCTCTAAAATCTGTACATCACTAGCACTGGTTTCACATGAGAATGACTGAGACTTCAATACTGCTGTATACAGCTGGAGATAAAATCCATCTAGAGCTAGAATGTGTCATGGTATTCGTGCTACAATAAAGCACTGAAACTGAACAGTAAACCTTCTTTAAATTGAGATTCATCTCACCTAAATTTAAGGCTTCTAAAGTTAGATTGGTTAGATTAGTTGTCTGACATTTAGATGCCTAAGGCTAGGTGAGGTTAATTCCGTGATGCAAAATACCCACAAGTTAGTTCTGAGTACAGGAGTAAAGAGATGCTACACTCCTACTTGTGCTCTTCTGGTAACGAGGAGTCAGAAATGGGCCTTGCCCTTGTTTTTAAGTTAGTATCAAGGTTTCAATTTCTTCCAATACATATATGCAGGTTTCTGTAAGATAGGCATCTATAAGATAGAAATTTCAGCAGTGGACCTCTATCGTGGCATGGCAGAGTCTCAAGAACAGAGCAGAATAATTCACTTTTCTCCCCCCAGAACAGGATATGTCATGCAGAGCACTGCTTACATGCTGTAAAGACTGAGCAGGTTCGAATTAGCAACACCACTGCCACTGGGACATTTCCTGAATTTACCTGCATGGAAACTAATGGGAGAAAAAAAAAAGTCAGAGGCGAAAGGAAGAGTTCATAACCAGGCCTTGACACAAAGAAATGAGGGAGCATTCTGGAAATTGGACTCTGAGCATACAGGGAGAGTGAAGATATTAGAAAACCAAGCTGCCTGAAGGCCAGGCGGGATGCAAGGAGAATGATGTTTACACAACTAACCACACAGTATCGGGATGCTAGAAGCACCATGCTGAAACTGTGCTTTGCCTGGGCTAATTAGTCCTGCTGAGAAATTCCATCCTACCATCGTTAAATGGCTCCACTTCCTAAGCCAGCTTGTTCAGAGTCTCCAATGTAGACGTGACTCCCCATCCCCAGAGAAGTATGGAAGTTAATTCCTGTACCTCAAGAAGCTTTATCTTGTTGAATTCACAGCAAAGCACAAGATTAGACAAGAGTAAGTGTGCATTCTGTTTTGCAATTTCATTTTCTGCAATTTCGTTTTCTCAAATGTATTGTTTAATTGCTTTGTTTGTGTTCACCCCGGTAGGCAGCTAAGTGCTACATAGCTGCTTGCTCACTCCCTTCCCTCACCCCCAGTGGGTTGGGGGAAGAGGAAAGGAAGAGTAAGAGCAGGAAAACTTGGGGGTTGAGACAAAAAAGGTTTAATAAATGAAGATTACATGGAATAAGAGAGAAAGAAAACAAAACAAAACAAAACAAGCAATGCAAAGGCAATTAGTTATCACCTCTCACAGACAGACCAATGCCCAGCCGGATCCCGAGCAAAAATAAAAACCACAACTAATCTTCCTAAAACTCTCTCTTTTCCCTTTTTGTTGCTGAACTTGATGTTATATGGCATGGACTATTTCTTTGGTTGGTTCCGGTGATCTACCTGGTTGTGTCCACTCCCAACCTATTGTACAACCCCCAGTGTATTCACTGGTGGGGCAGAGTGAGAAACAGAGAAGCCCTTGACACTGTGCAAACACTATTCAGCAATAGCTAGAATATTGGTATGTTATCCGTATTGTTTTGGTCACAAATCTAAAACACAGCACCATTCAATCAGCTATAAAGAAAGATAACAGTATCCTGAGGTCCAGTACACTGCTGAATAAAATACTTCAGGTGTAGCCTCTTGGTTAGATGCCTTTGATGGAGGTGAGTCATTATCGCACACACAAATATAGTGAGATCTGCAGCTTGGCAAACCAAACCTCCTGTGATTTATTCCTTCCAGCACAAGGGGTCTCATTATCTTTGTGTGTATTACAGTGAGATATCATTGCAGATCTCTGAGACAAACGTGTTTACATTCACAGACAGTCAAGTCAGATAGAAGTAAAGAAAAGCAAAGAAAGTTACCTGGTCAGCTGAACAATATCATATATAAATAATCCTTTCTACTTTTAAATGCAGAAAACAAACAGGCTACTTTTCTCTATTTGTCAATAACACAAGGGTAAGATTCTTCCGTCATAGACTGGGATTGTTACACACTCCATTGTATTTCCAGTGCTTTGGTGGGTATGTTTGGCTGTGCCTTTGAAGCTAAATTCCCAGACTGGCCACACTGTCAGCCCCTCAGATTGTCCTCTGAGGGATGCTGAAAACATCTGATGAGAAACACCAGGTGCAAACCTGCAGGAGCACTTATCCCTTGCTCCAGGATATCCCTGTGTGCAGTCCTATAGCTCATGGCCTGAGGTATCCTACATCTGGCAGCACCTTATCCCAAAGGCCACGTTTTCCTGCCACACCCCAGTAGCCCTGACCCCCAACCAATAATTCTTTTCTAAAAGTCCACAGTCTGGTCCTCCTTTTTATAATATAGTGCCATCATAATTAGTCAACTGAAATCTGGGGAACAATAGGTAGCTACAGTGCCTTCAGTCTTTCTCTGTTCTCAGAATGTAGGGGAAGACAATTCCTCAAAACCACATGATGTGGCACAGACTTTATCACAGGTTTTCCTGAGAAGTGCAGATATTGGAGCACACAGTAAACTGCTTTTACCAAGACTTTCTGAATGGTGGCCACACAAGCATAGAGAAAATGCTGAATATCTTGTCTGGTGTCTATGCCAAAAATGGCAAACCTGTCAATACCAAACCTGTATTTCACACATCTATAGGATCCTTCTTGACTAGAGTGAAGATCAAAAAAGAATACCAACACCTAGCACATCACTATGCAGGTTGACTTCTGCTCTCTGGAAAAATGTTTCATAAGTGACCACATCATTCCTGAAGAACAATGTGGTGTTCCAGCAGATGGTTTGATGAGCACTTAGACCTGCAGACACAAAAGCTGAGACTGTACTGCTAAATGTGACAATGCCTGTGAAAATTTAAAGACAATAGAATATGATTATTTACCTTGTTAGAACAATCCATGGCATAGCTTTTAGAAAAGGGCAACTAGCGTTGTCCAGGACATTTCTCTGGCACCGGTGACAGTATAAACCAGAGACCATTCTTCATCTATAGACAGGTTGCCCCCATTTGGATACCCAGACAATTTATTCACATACACATTGATCATTCTATGCCGGTTGGTCTCACAGATGGAAAGTGGTCTCACACATACCTAATTTACTGGAATAAACATAGCCAAAGCACCAAAGCTTGATGGTGGTAGTCTTCAGGAGTGCAGTCGTGTTTTCAGTATACGGGAGAGCAGCAGAGAAGTGACAGGCACTGTTGAGATTCACAAGCATCTGCCTGGAGACAGTTAGAAATTGAATGAGAAAATGTAGCATTTCACTTCTGTGCTCAGTTTTCTATCTGGAAAATATGGATAATAATACTCATATCCCTTTTAAAATGTGGACTTATGAGACTGAAACTATGGGAAGAGCTCTGAAAATTACAATATACATGTTGAATGTGTGATTTATTCAACAGTATTACCCAGTTAGCATTATTGGCATTAATGCTACTAGAAAAAGAAAAAAATGCCTGAATAGACAGGGCAGGAACTGAACCACTTAGAAATTAAAAATACATTCACAGAAAGCCCTAACAGAAGACAATTATGTCCCAGACAACTTAGCCATTTATTCGAGCAAATCAAAAGGTAGCCCACAAGTCAAGTAACAATTGAATTAAGATACCAATCACCATATCTATTAAGTTTTTTAAGATTACATTACAAAGTTTAAAAGAACATTCCAGTATAATGTGAAACATTATTCTTATTGCTTCATCCAATTACAAAGAGGTGTAAATCACTTCGTCTAGCCTTTAGAAAAAAACTACTTCAAATACATAGTATTAAAAACTGAGAAGTATGCAGCTCCCATATGAATGGATTATGCAGCTGGCAATTTTTAAAGTCACTGTCCTTTCCTCAGCAGGGCCATGGGATGAAGACAGGTCGGGTTTGTGGCCAGGTGGGACAGGGCTGTGGTAGGGTCCAGACAATTTCACCTCATCAGGTGGGCAGTTAAGAATGTGATTGATTTTACCTTACAAGCGATTGATCTCAATACAAATTACTCACACAGATTTAAGTGCTCCTTTTGAATACAGGCCGTGTTTACTTGCATTGAAGTGAGAAGAACTAGTCAGATATTTAAAGTACTAGGCTGGATCAGAATGGGATAAAAGAACTTTATTCATTACATGATTCTCTGTCCAACAGCATACTGGAATTGAATAGTAATGATATCATTAATTTTTAGGACTTCAGCATTTTTGTAAATTAATTTGGCCTCTGTGTCTTGGGAGGCAAAGGGCAGAGAGGGAGTCCTTAAATACTGATGAATTTTTTCAATAGATGATGAGAGCCTTCATTGGTGGAAAAACACTTAGCTGGTTTATACTGTATTCCAGACATCCCTGTGTCACTTTCACTTCTGAAGTCTGATGTTGTTCTGAAATAGAATGCGACATTAAAATCTGTGAGATGAAGTTCAGTGTCTTTTATTTCCCTCAGTCTGAATAAATTACCAAGCTAATAACATTACTTTTTTAGACTGCATTAAAGACCACTGTCAATCCCAAAGTTGTTTTTTTTTTTAACTAATTCCAGCCCACATTGGCAAATCTGCATGTAATTGGGTTCTTGTTAACCTACAAGGAAAGCACCCGTTCACCTTTTCAGCTAGCAAATACTTGATGCTGTTACAGGTAAGTCACTACCATTTTGCTTGGGCAATTTGTGAGCTTTTTAGGTAGAAATGTACGATCAAGCAAGTGTATCTGATATGTAATTTCAGGGACAGCATCAGTACATTCTCCACATCCTGCTTTTATAGACTAGAAAGTCTGGCAGGTGAAAGCTAATGGCTTCATACATTTGTACCAGATTACTGGGCATTCAGAAATCCCAAATTTTCCCTTGCAAACATGCAGATCATTGCTGTAGCTCACATGCTACTGCATGTAAGGTTTTGCATGTACAAGAAGCAGTAGATGTATTTTACAATCTACTCATGATCTGTAAGTCCAAGAAGCCCATTCTGTGTCAAGTCTAGTGCTCATGTACACCCCATATAGACAGATAGTGTACAGTAGATTTGATGCATTCAGAGGATAGTGAAGTGTGTATCTGGGACAGACCTTTTTTGCATATTTCTACCTGGCTAGATATTAACCCTATGTCATTGTAATACTGCATCATAGGTAAGTGTTTTGACATGATGATTTTCAGCACCAAAAGCCTAGTTCTTCACCATGCAAGTTAATGGTAGTTCTCGATTAGCTGGTAGCACTCGCAGGCTATTTCTGTACTAGTGAACAAAATATTACAGAATTGTTCTCTGACATTGAAGCCAAATGGCACAGTACAGTTTTTATCCATCCTTTTAAACTCTTTCAACCTCCAGTTCAGCATGTCCATATTCACACTGCCTGTTGGGAATCATCACCGATAGCTTCCCACCTTGGCTTGGGAGGCATTTGGCAGAATGCTAGATGCCTCCAGCCAAAACCATGCCAGGGACAGTTCTCACAGTACAACAGTAGAGATGACTGAGTTCCAGGGCACAGGACTATACCATGGCATTATTTAATTTACTAGCATAGATGTGGCTATAGCCTATTATTATGATAGCGGAGCTGATTAAAGAGGGAACAAAAACTACCCAACGTATACAAGATGCATAAGTGCATATTTTTGTGGAACCACACATTTGAAAATTTACTTTTATCTATTTATGTACCAATATGTAATAAAAATCCAAGAAAGCAAATGAATTTACCCCAATTTATCTCACAGAGAATCTGGCCCAGGCCAGGTTACTCAAAGGTCTTTTTTCATTTATTTGGAAGTTGATTAACTAAACAAAGAGAAGGCAGTCCATCAACTAAAAATAAGAGGACTGCAAATAGACCATTCTACCCAAATCCCATTTTCATAGCCATTTCTTCCTTTCCTGATATAATTGCAAATTCAGTGCTGGTAAATATTCGTGGAGTAATGGATGAAAAGATTCATTTCCAGACTAAACAGCAATGGAGGAAACATCAGTATGGAAGTAGGGTGTATAACCTGTCAGGGCCTCCCTGAGGCAAAAATGGGAGAAATGAGAACTCTAAGGATGAGGAACAAAAAAAAAATGTTCTTATTTTTCTCCATAGGTAGTAATGGAAGCCTTGAGTGGCTGGCTTAAACAGAGGTACCTATTTTATCAGAGGAATCCCTCCTGTCTCTTGTTTTTTTTCCTCTGTCTCCTCTTTGTAATGCCTGTCTCCATCCATTTCCAATTTCCCATTACAAGCGACTGGTGCCCCCAGGCTGCTGAAACTCAATCACATTTCAGGTGATTCATAAGACTGGGCTGGAAATAGCAGCTGTACACACTTCCTCCTGGTCTCCTACACCTTAGAGGGAAAAAAGAGGCATCAAGGTCAAACTAAGATCTCTTGCTTCTGCCTCTCATCAGCAATATCTGCACTTCCAGTGTAATCCAGTGACAGCCACTCTCCTTACATGAAGTGAGAAAAGTGACCTTGGAAACGCAACAGATAAGGCAAAATATCAAGCCACTGAAGCAGGTGAAAACATTCCTGGTATTCCTCAGGGTTCAATTCTAGGGCCTGTCCTGTTCAATACATTTATCAGATCTGGATGCAGGAGTTGAATGCACCATTAGCAAGTTTGCTGATGATACCAAACTGGGAGGTGCTGCTGACTCTCTTGAGGGACGAGTGGCCTTGCAGAAGAATTTAGATAGATTGGAGCATTGGGCTATGATTAATAGGAGGAAATTTAACAAGTTGAAATGCTGGATTCTGCACCTGGGATGGAGTGACACTGGGAACAGGTATTGGAGAGTAGTTGCTGGAGACCAGCCCTGCAGAGAGCAATCTGGGGCTGCTGGTCGATGGCAGCTCAATGCGAGTCAGCAGTGAGCCCTGGCAGCCCAGAGGGCAAACCACATCGTGGGTGCATGGAACACCAAATCACCAGTCGGTCAACAGAGGTGATTATCCTGCTGTATTCAGTATTGGTGTGGCCTCACCTTGAGAACTGTGTGCAGTTCTGGGCCCCACAACTG
>NW_009628230.1:50335-70498 GCF_000690535.1 Cariama cristata | reverse complement strand
TGCACCAGGGGAGGTTTAGACTGGACATTAGGAAACATTTCTTTACCAAGAGGGTGGTCAAACACTGGAACAGACTTCCTAGAGAGGTGGTCAATGCCCCAAGCCTGTCAGTGTTTAAGAGGCATTTGGACAATGCCCAATTTGCTTTAACTTTTGGTCAGCCCTGAAGCGTCAGGCATTTGGACTAGATAGCCATTGTAGGTCCCCTCCAACTGAAATATTCTATTCTATTCTATTCTATTCTATTCTATTCTATTCTATTCTATCCTATCCTATCCTATTCTATTCTATACTACTTAAGTTGAGCAAATAATGGGAAAAAAGATTAAACATGACAAAAGCAAAGAACTTTCTATCCTATCCTATCCTATCCTATTCTATTCTATACTACTTAAGTTGAGCAAATAATGGGAAAAAAAAATTAAACATGACAAAACCAAAGAACTTGTGAACACTTTGGGCTTTACGGAGTTGATTCTGTATGAACCTCTGAAGTACCTAATTTCCAGGCTTCCACAACTCCTCTGACCTAAGCAGGACATGGTCCTGGACAACCAGTTCTAGCTGACCCTGCTTCAGCAGGCGTATTGGACTAGATGGTTACAAAAGGTCCATTCCAACCTAAGCAAGTCTTCAATTCTGTGACACATCTTGGTGAGGTCTTGTTAATGGGAGCTACATGTCAATGCTCAGTTTTACATGGTTATATACATACCCAGTAAAATTTGGCTGTTAGAGGACAAACTGATTCTGCCTTGATGGCTTGACACTGTTCAGTACTGGAAAAGTCCAGCAGGAGAAGGAAGGATGAGGAAGAGGAGCAGGTGTTAATGAATTTTGCTTTGAAGAATCTGGAAAGACTCCCTAAATGCATGAAGTTGCCATACCAATCCATTCTGGTTAGTAAATAGCAAAAGAAGTAGAGAAAAAATGGAGGTACTTAATCTTAAGAGAGAAAATCTGAGTTACTGTGTCTTTTGCCACAAAAGCCTCCACCCCTGGAAACTTTCCACGCTTCTGCTGGAGTATATTAGTAATACTCATCTCCATTCAGGTGTCACAGTTAGGCCCAAGATCCTATTTAGGCCAACCACAATAAAAGTAAAATGTAGCATCCCCTACAGCACCTAAGCTCCAGAAAGAAATGAGATCTTCCTGCTATCCTTTACCCAGAGCTGTTGATTAAAGTGTACCATCTGTAAGACGAATGTAACATAAGCACCAAGACTACTTCTTCCTATGGACACTACAGGGAACTGATATAGTTCCTTCTAGAGAAAAGTTTGAATCAATGACCCTTCTCTTGAACTCAGGCTTCAGAGTAGGCATCTAACTCTGAGTTAGGCAGGAGAAGAGTTGGTCTGAACAAAACTATTTTTCTCTAGAAAGTGCCCTTCTTTCTAATCAAATGACGAGGAAAGCACACTTGCATTGGGTCATGAGGTGGAGAATGAGTCCCTGTATTCAATGATTTGATGTATCAGCTCAGTCCCCTGCTTCCTGTTCTCCTGCTGAGGTACTAGTATTGTGTTCCCATGCATATATGGGATGGTAAATCCCACTTGCAAACAAACTTCTGGGACAGAGGAGCATCCTGAAAATTTCCTGGTCTGAATTTCTGGAACCATGCCAGGAAGCTGGTCCCTCCATTTACAAGCATCAACAAAGACTGAATTGCACTGGAGGTGGCTGCATTTCAGTGCTGAGGAGTAATACCGTATATGACAGCTGCACACCTGGTCCTCAGTAAAGGAAACAGATAAGAATAGTTGCAGAAGGATGTAAAGTGATGTTTTTTAACTGCTGAAAAACAAGAAATGAGAAAAAATTACATTCTTAAACAAGTATTAATTGAAATAGCCGGACAGTTCCATGAGAGCTTGAGAGTTTTACATATCTGGTGTCTATAAGGTCCCATTTGCAACAATGGCATGAAGAGATTCAAAGAAAAATGCAAAATACTATTATTCCTGTTATCTTTCTAAGACAGTATTTTATTCACATTTCTGAACTGTTTCTATTTGCCATGAAGTTTAACCATCTCTAGTCTTTAGCGAATGCTAAATTAATTGGTACTGAGAACCTCTGACCTATATTCTTCTGTTATTTTTTCTTTTTTTTTAATGTGAGTCATGTCATTCTAGACAACCACCTAAGAAGAATCTGAAACAGCGGGTACTGTATTTCACCAGACCCTTATCTCCACTCTGCCTATCTCGTTTTAGAAAGAAGTTGTACGGAAAATAGAATTTGATTACAAAAGGAATCAATCTGTAACTCAGCAAAAAACACCTCCTTCATAATTTACATAGCCCTGCTGCTTTACCTTAATTAATGTTCATCTGTAACTTAGTCTTCCTGCAGCTTTGCCCTTCTAAATGAGTGAAAAATGACAGGAAACCTTTAGAAAGCAGTTTGCCATTACAGAAATATAAAAGAAACTGGATTGACTCATTTAAAGTCCCTAGTAATAGTCTCATAGGTCTTAAGGAAATATTGTCATTCAATTTAAATAGGGTTTTATTTGATCCAGGTGCAGCTGGATATCAGAATGGTAATATAAATACCACAATCTATTGTCAAGAGTGTAGGCGTTTTAATTTCTTCGCAGATTATATAAACCTGGATTTTTCTGTTTAACTGGCAGGATAATCAGCATGCAACTGTGAGAAACAATCATTAATGTGATGAAATATGGAAATGAGACATGCACAGAGAGAGGGTAGAAGTGTAGTCTTGGGGTGAAGGACTGGATGCATGATCTGGGCTTGATTCCTGTCTTTGCTGCAGGCAGAAGTCTTTGTCTACAGAGAGAAAATACAGGTATTTCCTTTCTCTCACTCTTTGTCTATGATTGAAAAGCTTAAACACAAGGATCACCTCTCATCTTTTGCACGTATATAATCTAGGGTATGCGACCTTGCTTGCCATGCAAATCCATAAATATGAATATATACTATTGATATAGAGATAAAAGCAATGTGTAAATTGAGAGCAGGTGTATCACCAGGCATATGTCTACCTTCCTCACTTGAAAAACTGGGACATGCCAAAATGAAAATTCTTAGGAATGCAAAAATATGTTAGCAGAAGTTTTATAACATTTGCCACCTCACCATGGGGAATGATAGAAACAGTTTATTCACTATACTTATTAACCTTGCAAGTTCACATTTTACTGCAATGGCTGTTTTCATCACAGAGAAACTGATGTATATGTGCAGTTGAAGGAAGTGTTCAAAATAATTGGTGGAAGCTAAGAATGATTTTTGCATATGCAAACCACATGCATCAATTCCCAGTTAATATTTTAGAAAAAGCTATGTATACTCATTTATATTAATTACTGCTTTTCAGAAATCAACTCCAAATGTACCCATTATAAGGAAAGTTTTCCAATGCTCCTGTTTTGCACATGCGAAAATAATTTCCCTGGGAAAGTAATTTATTTGAATCTTCGAAGTTTAATTTATGTCATACACATGAGGTTTTTCCAAAGTAACATTACCCCAGCCCTGAATTTTAATAAAATGGAGCACAGTGCTGACTTTTATTTTTGATTGTAGTTCAGATAATTAAGATTACTTTAACATTTTAGACAAAGCACTGATAAGACCAGCAATATATATGGAAATGGGATTTGAGTTTTTGCTGAATTTATTTCTTCTAGGTAACAGCAAAGCTCAAGTTCTAAGCTCACGTGCTTCATATCACGGAGCACATTAAAATATGTTTCCATTTCACTTTTCTATAAATGGATTAACCTTATTAATTTAAGCAGTTTGCAGATGGCCTCGGAGGGCAGCTCTTTCCCCCCAAATTGTATGTAGTGGAAATGCTCTGCTATAGTTCTAAAAAACCTGCACTGTAAAGGGAAATACAGGAAGAATTAACGCTATCTGAAGGATATGGTTCAGGGTTTAGGTACTAATGTGAAAATGGGGTTTCTGCCTTCTTTTCCCTATTTTATCACATACTTTCTGTGCAACATCTGTAGACATCATTTAAGCCCAGCTGTTAAGCACTTTTTTTGCAGGTCGTGTCCTAGAGAATTGCAAAACTGAAGAAACTTAGATGGCAAAGTCCTCCTATCCAAGTTCTTATTACATTGACTTTGCACTTTGCAAGGAGGTGCTCCACAGAGCTCCCCAACCCAGTCCCCTGGACAGTCACAGTGACAGACATGGTGTCTTCTCTAGTGTACCTTTGGAAGGAAATCTTGGTGCTCTCAAGGATGTACAAGAGCAGGAACAGCAAAGTGGTCTCCTATCACAGAGATAAAACCAAGTCAGTGAACAGAACTGGGGACACAGTGCAATTGCATAGACTTCACATTAGTTAATAAGGCTGTGACTATACAAATCTGTTCAGGAAACAGTCTAGGCACTGGAATACAAACATCAGTATTACAAAAATGCTAAAACATTCCTGAAATGAATTTATTCCAGTCTAACTCTCAGTCTCCCAAACAGTTGCTGGACATAGTTCGCCCTTTGAGACACCCAGGGGACCATTTCTGAAAGGCAGTTTGCATGAAGCCACCTGTTTCTGAAGCCAAGAGAGTTTATTAGCACATGTATTTCTGTGGTTGCTGGTCTACATGACCATAAACATTTCCAGGCATGTTCCCGTAAGGGTACATCCCCATCCCTTAAGTAAAGAGAACCAGGGAAGACGATTGAGCATTGGACCCTGATTCTCCAACACTGCTTAATTAATTATCTCACTCCATGGCTCTCTTTTGGACCACTCTGTATAATGCCCTCTAAGATAGATCTGTTTGGCAGGTTTGATGTGAGCCCATCTGTACTATTTGGCTTTGATCGATCACTGACCTCCTGTATTTAGCAGTGTTGGTATCCCCAGTGGAGGTCCTTGGAAATCCCAGATGAATAGCATGAACCATGACTCTCAAGGGCAATTCGTTTTTAATGTGCCTGAGTTAACTGGATGATGGGGACACAGCCATGCAGTTACTCTACCTCGTCCACAAAAGATGTCCAGAAGGAAGATCCCCAAACACACTGTTTGACTGCCAGCTAAGCCTTGAAGTTCTGAA
The DNA here is from genome assembly GCF_000690535.1 of Cariama cristata. Lineage (NCBI taxonomy): Eukaryota > Metazoa > Chordata > Aves > Cariamiformes > Cariamidae > Cariama > Cariama cristata. Next base: position 65,439 of record NW_009628230.1, on the reverse strand, counting down.
AAAGTCCATGTATCTCAGGTTTCCTTCTGGACATTCTCTGAAAATGTCTGCTTCAAGATCCTGTGCGTATCAGAACTTACCTCACACCAAAATACTTCCTAAATACCTGATTAGGCCTTTTTCTGCGTAGGCTGTTTTAGCATGCCTGTTCACTGCACAACTGCCAGACCAAGTGCTGCACATACATAAGCTGAATGTTTTTTAAAATCAGGAGTCAGTCCAACATTTTTTTAATCAGGAGTCAGTGCATTCACCCAGGATGAGACAGTCCCAGGTTCAACTAAATCCTGCGCCTGAGGGAATTTGCACCTCAGTGTTCAGCTGTAGACTACGCAGGTGGAAGGTTTTCTCAATCCTTTCAGTGGGAATTTTCTAAAACACAAAATACTGACTGAACTAAGTCACTCCACATCCTTGTGTAAGAGCACTCATCCTAACACCAGTCTTATTCTCAGTAAATATTTCACACACAGTATCCAACATAAATATATCAGTACTGACTAAATTTAGGTCTCTTCCTCCCAGCTAAGTACAATATTTTTCAGCTTACAAAAATTGGGATATCTACTGCAGGAAAGCTCAAGAGAGCCCTTGTTCAGGTACAACGGGATTGCTAGACTGCTCCTCTGATACGTGCTTAGGATTCATTACTTAAATGCCTCTCTGTCCTTTAGCATGCTGTAGAGATCCTGTGTATTTAATCCAAGCTCACTGGACAAATACAACTCAGAGCGTACATTCTGCAACATGAAGTTCCCTTGGTGGTTTTAGCATTTAGACCTTGAAGCTCTGAGAGGAACAGGACGCTTTTAAAAACTTGGGCCAGATCTACCAGATTATTCCTGTATAGCAAAATTAGGCAAAGAGGTGTGATCCCTATTCAGCGTAATTCCAAGATTTTTAGGATATTTCCTTTAGTTATTCTTCCGTCTTTTACAGGCATTGGTGTTTTTTTCCCTACCAAGGAACCATGGATCTCCTCACCAGTGTCCCATCCACACTCAAACAACCCACTTTACAAACAATCAAAGTGCTCAGGAACAGCCTTGGATTGACTAACCTAAAAAAAAACCCTTGAAAAGGAAAAATTGAATGTGCTTGTCTAGCTTTTTGTCACGTGTCAAGCAGAAAATGCTATACCTCACCTCACCATCAGATATCTCCAGACTTCTGCTTCCGAAAGTGGATATGCTGAGCTAAGTAACAGCCCACAAGCAGGACAAAAAGTGTAGAGATCATGCTACCCAGTTTATTTATACTTATTTGGTGTTATTTAAGTTCCTCCTGGTTTACAGTGATAAAACTGAGAACAGAGAGCACATGACAAAACATTCCCTTTTTACTCCAGTATTGACATCTTTTCGCTGTTATTTTTGATGTAGCAAATATAGCAGAACTCCACAAGCTGATGATTAGCAGGATAAACTTGGCATTGGTACCCCAGAGGCCTCTTTGGCACGTCATTGTGACATTGCAATAAATGCAGTTTAGGTGAAACAAGCTATGCAGGTGGACTTTGACTTATAAACTCCAAGCGTGGCCTGAGGAGCTGTGACCCCTTGTTTCCCTGATCTCACTTTGCCAACAACTAACATTGACTTTGTGTGCAAATAGAACAACTGGTCAATTCTTATTGTAATTTGATTTGTTTTAACAATATCCACTATTCACTGGGAACCCTTAAAATGATACTGAGAAACTCAATGTTAAGATTGGGCTCAGTGCTGACCCTGGGATGGGAAACTGGATGCTATAAAAACATGCATTTTCTCACTTAAATATTAAAATATCACAAGACTTTGAAAAATAACACCACTATACTTGTTTCCATGTCCACTGAAAGAGTAACCTGACCATCTCCAGCACAGCAGGAGGTATGGATGGACAAAACACACCAAGAAAATTACTGTCATGTTTGCTATTAAAGGAGCGGCCCTTGCAGCAACATTGAACTTCTAGAGGCACTAAAGTGAGAAGCATGAACTCTGATTAATTCCTACTTGATCTGGATATCCTTCATAGGAAAGCCATAGAGTTTCTCTGTACATCCTAGTCTCTGTTCTACAAGCTGTAGACACCATGATGTTTCTCTGAGACTTTATCAGCTTTGGTTATTTTGATTATCAGCTTTTTGAGATGGGGATTGTCTGTAACAGTATACATGTACAGTATTTAGCACAGAGGGGCTGAGTGCCACCGCAATACATTCCTTAGTAATAATAACTGCCTGCAGCTACCATGGAGTAGTAGACGGATCCTTTCTGTTTAACCACTAACTATCCAATGGGCAAAACTTCAAACTCTATCAGCCAACCACCTGGAAGATTTTACAAGAAGAAAGTAATATAAAGTTTGAAACTCACTCAGACTGAAATAAATCTTTGCTTTCATTGGCTGTTTTCGTCGTAAGTTTAATTTAAGTCTCATAAATTTGTGCCATGTAAATTTGAACATTTTAGAAGGAAGAATTAGGTCCAAGTTTTCAAAAGCTACTTTGTCTTATCTATTTGCCTTAAAAAATCAGTCTGTTACCCAACTTCATTGTTAGTATGCTATTTACTTTGACCACATCTTTGAACATTGCTTGGAGGATTTGGTTTTCTTCAAAAGCAGATGTGTGTTTGCCTTAATGTTTTATATTTCTTTGGGGAATTTTTAGCTGGAGCTTAATTTCTGTTCACTTTGAAATCACATTTGTTAAGTTTTTTCTCAACTAAACAACAGCAAGGAGAAAACATATGCTTACATACAACAAACAAAACCAGAAAATATGAAGTAGAATTGGGAGTACATGGGCACTAAAGCAGGTCAATAGACTTCCTTTGAAAAGAGATTTTGGAAGGAGGGAGAGAACTTTTCTTTTGCATTGACCATCCCGTATGAGTTCCCTTACCCAGATCAAAAGGCAGAAAAGAACTATATGCCAGAATTATTTAAGTAAAAAGCATTGTGTTCAAATATCACTGAAGGTCATTAGGATACAACTGATAAATTGCACTGCCTTCAGGCAATGATTCAAACCACAAGGTTTCAATGGCTACAAATTCATTCCTACCCTTCATTAAACATGAGATCAGCCATCCATGCTCTCCTTTCCAGGTCATGCTTCACATGAGAGAGAGAGAATTTCTCTAATTCCAAGTACAACATAGTTCCACCCTCTCATCAGTTAAGTATTTTTTGTTTCTCTGGAATCATTTTGTCACATACTTTCCCAGTTACAACCTGCATGTTTTTCTAGAACCAGATAGTGTCCTGGGGTATTTTGATGACACTAGCCCCACATACTTCCAGTTAATCACTGCCCATGTCTGTGCCAATTAACCAGAGGTGCCCAGGAACACTGAAGCTAATTGACATCAACATACAGGCCAGCAAGTCCAGCACAGGGCCATGAAGACAGTCAGGAAGCTTGAGCACGTGAAATACAAGGAGAAACTGCAGGAGGTGTGTTTATTCAGCCTGGAGAAGAGAAGGCTCCTGAAGAATCTTTCTGCTGTCTTATTGCAGAGTGTTATATCTACCTAATGAGAGGATGGAGTGCAGATGGAGCTTCTCTTGTTTCTCAGAGGAGCACAGCAATAGCACAAAATCCAATGAACACAAGCTGCAACACCAGAAACTCTGTATTAGGAACAAAAAAATTCGCCATGAGCATAGCCAACTTTATGAAGAAGGTCCAAAGGTGATGAGATGTCCGTCCCTGTAGAAGTTCACACTGTAACTTGAAAGGGCCCTGAGCAAAATGCTCTTGACTGGCCTTGCTTTGAGTAGTGGCGTTGGTTTGAGACCTCCAGAAGCCACTTCCAACTTCAGTTATTCTGTGATTCTCTGACTCCATGGTCACCTGCCCTTGAAGGACTGTAGAAGCTGTTTAACTGTTGGACAGTAGAAATTTGAGAGACCTGAGTTATATTTACATAGAATACACTGTATTGACAGGGTGCCAAGGCACATCATTTTAGCCTTCAAATTAATTTGATATTCAGACTTGTTGTTTATCCTCTCTCTCACTACAGATATGATGTACATCATTGAAAACTGGAGAATATGCTTTTCGAGAATGTGCCTAATGCGCAATTTGACTTACTGACACATATACAAATTCTCCAAAACAGGGTCATTCTTATTGCTAGGGTTTCCTCTTCCTTGCCACTTAGCCCTGCATCACTGGTAAATATTAAAATGGATAAACTAAACATTAAAAGCAAAGATATTCAGAGCCAATAACGCTAAGACAAGAATTGTATCACACATAACACACAAAGTAATACACAAAACACACAAGTCATGAAATGAGATGCTTCAGCAGGTATCAGCACATTAAATTATGACATGAAGAGTTGCAATGAAAAAGAGAACAGACGAACAAAAAAACACTAGAGTTTTATCATCAAACAAAATCAGGATAATGGAGAGACTGTATCTGTGGAGTATTACACACAGCTCATGACTCTGATAGCCAGCTGAAGATCCATGCTGCGTACTGGGCACATATCATGCGGTTGATTAACAAATAAAATACACGTAGCTGCTTAGTTGAGCTTCACAGTAACAGAAACTGCCTCACAAAAATTGCCTGCATTCAGCACAGGATCAGCAAGAGTGAATGTCATCAAATTCACTGGTGCTTAGAACCTCCAAAGGGAGGAGGAGGCTGGAAGCACCAATTCATCAAATAAATGGGCAAGAAGCAAACCTGAGACAGATAGTGCATCACTGGCTAAACCACCAGTTTAGGTATTTACTGGGGGATATCATTAATGGCCAAACCAACACACCACTATGCAAGTGTATATTTACTTTTTTTGTCCTCTATTTCAAAGGTGAGAAACAGGCAGGCCAGTTGTTCCTGCAAGTGGCATTGCATTTCATATTTCCTATTAGAGGAACTACATTCTGTCCCATAAGATATTTTCTTCCCAACATCTCAGCAAAAGACAAACCAAGTAAGACAGACACCAAAAGTCTAAAAGCCCATGGATTTTAATCACTGACCCAAACGATAGCCATACTCTCAGCTAGACTTGGATCAAAGTGCTTTCTCTTCTTCATCTCCCACTGTTTAAATGGACATGCACATTCAAGAATGGGCGTAAGTTGATCTCTGGAGTTCTTTGGTGGGGAAGAGACTGAAAAGAGCCTGAGGTCCCTGGTGTTATGGAGATGGTACTCTGCACTCACAGGAAACTGGAGTTGTGTATTCCTGAGATTAATCCTTTCAGTATGGTCTAGAGCCTCAGTAAGAAAAAATACAGAGAAAGTATGCCAACCACAGTGCTTAGCATGCTTGAGACAACATTCAAATGTGGTTTTGTCCTCAACGTGTAGACATAGCTCATGTCATTCACCCAGTGCTGTGCAGAAATTTGGTAGCAGATCTAAGAATTACAACAGGCATGAGACAAATGTAAAATTAAGACCTTTTCCCAAAGGACAGAAATACCAATAACTGTACGCTGAAGCTGAATTTGTTCCATTTATCTCTGTAGGTCAACCCACGCTGGTAGGTATAGTATTAACAAGTTCGTCAGCACCTGGCCCAAGAGTATTACACAGCTGTTCTTCAAAACAATAGTGCGAATTTAAGCATCATTTGGGCAGAATTTTTTAATACATCCCTCTGTTTGTCTTTCTTCCAAGTGTTATCTCTTTTCCATTATCCTATTTTCTTTGTTCCTTCATTTATGCTTAACTTGTCTTTCATTCTCCGTTCCTGTTTTGGCATCATTATTGTTATTACATTTTCGGTATTTGTCTTCCCCTACCACCTCTCATCAAGGCATTTGCTTTGCCCTTTGTTTTATTCTTGTCTTCTGGACTGGTCTTGCAATAAGAGATGACTGCACGGCAGGGAAATCTTTCATCTCAATGTTCAGCCAGTAAACAAAAATGTTGAGCTGACTCTCTGGAGTCTGGGTTTTTTCTCCCTGTCAAACAGAACAAAGTAAAACGCAATAGCTTTCCTCGGGTAAGCCTCAGAGCTCTGTCCTCTGCCAGGACACTCCTCATAGATTCTTCTGGATGGGTCTTCTACATGTTTTGCAATCATAACTCCCAGTTTACCAGTACAGAGGTTATTGTTGTGCTGTCTGTGCATCATATAATTATATTTCTTGCCATTTCACATTCTCCAAAATACATTTAATGATGTTTTCTTCTTTTATAAAACACATGAATATGTATTCAGATAAAAAACACCTGAGTTTCATTTTTTAACAAGTTCCAGAAGACTTTAAGCGACACATATAATCAGACTGAAACTATTCAGGATTTATTTAAGTTTTTCAAGAGGAAATTCCAGTCGGTTGATACAGGTAAAACTAGTCATTTCAGCTGACTCCTGTTTGTCGTGTTTGTTCTTTCAGGTGTATCCAAAAATTGCTACCTACAGAAATCCAGTATTTCCTTCCATTTCTTGCTAGTGGATTTAGAAAACAAAAGAAAGATTGCTTGAATGTCAACTCTTTTTTATTTTTGTCCTGACAGATTGCCTATTAAGTAGATAAAATTTCACGAAATGTGTGAAAAAACACTCCAGGTTAAATGACAGAGTTCTGGTCCTCTAGATCTGACATCTTACAGCTTGTGCTGAGGGGCCACAATTGCAGACGTTTTCCCTTCTTGATTAATTTTTTCTGCTTATTATGTTTTATTGGTTTATGCTTTCCGTGTGAAAGAAAAGTTTGGGTTTTTTTTTTTTGCTCTGCTTATGAAAGAAATACAACATTGCTTGACCAGAAAAAAAAAATAAAATATTGTATTTTCTGAGAAATTAGAGCTGATATTGGCATTTAATTTTGCATTGTAAGCTTGCTCTCCTGCAAAATAGAACAATTCTTTTCCAGATAGTTGGTTCCTTAGGAAACCATCCAAGGAGCTTATGCTAGTCCCACCTGCAGGACAGCTGCTTGGCTCACCCACTGTTTGGCTTGTCACCAATGCTTCTAGGCAGACAGCCAAAGAGAAAGGTCACCTGAGAACAGCCTGCCAGTTGGAGGTGAGAAAAGCCACTCATACACCAAGGGAACTGGATGTCATGTTGGGCAAAGAACACAGCAGCCTCCAGGCAGTCTGGGGAATCGACTGGCTAAATATTTGAAGTTTTCGAGTAACTTAAATCTGAAGCAACTTACAGCCAGGAGTCCTGAAAGAAATTTCCAAGATCTCCAGAATTCTGATGGTTGCTAAAAATGTATCTTAAGATACATTTGAACAGAGTAAGGCTTACTTCTCAATGACATTCAAAGAGGAAAAAGGGATTATTGAAGTTTTCGAGTAACTTAAATCTGCAGCAACTTACAGCCAGGAGTCCTGAAAGAAATTTCCAAGATCTCCAGAATTCTGGAGTAATGCTTACTTCTCAATGACATTCAAAGAGGAAAAAGGGATTATCTAGGTAACTACAGGCCAGTTAATCTGATTTTACTGTCCAGCAGAGAAATCCTAAAGTTGATATGGGATTCAATTAATGAAAATTAAATGTAGAAATATAATTAATACAGTTTTAGAAGAACAGTTCATGAAACAAAATTTATTTTCTTATTTGACTTAATCATATATGTGCAGTTGTTAACATACTTAGATTTATTAAGGTGTTTGCTTGACTTGGTACTATGTGATAGATGAAAAAATGAACTCTTCACAATATCACTGGTGCACATATTAAATGATCTAAAAACACGCTGGTTGATCTACAAGAGAGATATGAGTGAATAACCATCATCATCAAGTGCAGGTGTTTCTGAAAGGATTCTGCTGGATTTGTATTATGTGAATCGTACCTACAAACGGATGTATCTCCAACAGTGACTTGGAGAGGGTTGAGGGAGTGGGGTGCACTGGCAGGTCTCCGTGAACTCATAGAAGTCTGAGGGGAAAAAGGGAAACATATTTCTTTGTATGTATAAACAAAGAAATCAGGAGGAAAGAGAGTTGATACTACTGTGATGAGTTGTAAAAGAAAACATGTCAGTAGTTCTGTCCTCTGCCTGTTGTAATGTGTAACAGAAAATTATACTATTTGCAGAAAAGTGACACAGAAAAGCTTTGTTACATAGAGAGTGATGTCTTAGCAATATTTGAAGAGACTGATCTAGGTATCAGTGACTAAAGAGCTTTCTGATCCAGGTGGAAGATTAAATCAGATATAGTCACATGTATGATTGTGTACCATTTTTTAAGAGCAAGACTGATTACCAGAAGTAGCAGTGGTTTCTCCATCCTCTAGTATTTGCCAGCAAATACTAGATGCCTTCCTCCAGGCTTTGTTCAAGCAAACAGTGCCTTTGCAGTTAAACTTCACGTACATGTTGTAATGTGGGGATAAGTAGGTGAAATACAAAGACTTGGGTACACGGGAGTTAAAATTGAAGAAGGCAATGTTCTCAGTCTTTCAAGTTCATGGAGATATCCAAAACACCATTAGTGACTGAACAGTTTTCGTGAGGAACTCTGCAAAAATGACTCTTCAACTTCAGATGCTGGGGCAGCTCACATAAACTAGTTGAGACATATTTTCGTGGCACAGGACAATACAGACAATGAAGGCACTTAAAAGTTGTTTAGCTTGTGAGAAATACACAACCTCAGGCAAACCCTTGGGTGATATAAGCCTTATATTTCCCCTACAAGCAAAGGAGTTTGGATGTCTGGTTCAATATTTTCAGAAAGTTTCTAAACATTTTTGGATAAACAAAGTCTCAGGTACTAAACAGCTTTTTAAGTGTGGTGCAGAAAGACTGAACAGAAACCACCGAGTCAGAGACTGAGGTTTGAATGAACATATCAACTCTTACTGTCATTTTACAAAAGATCCTTCTTAAAATGAACACCTTGGTAAAGACATAGATCATAATTTGTTAGAAAAAAGCTCTAGTTAGCTATAGGACAAATCTCAAAAGACAAATCTTTTTGTTCAGCAAATAACCTTTCAGCTGATTCTGTTTCTTTCTGCCATATCAACGCTCTGTGTTTAAGAATTCTTTGCAGTTCTCAGATTAATACCACCCAGCCTATTGCTAATAAAACAATCTTTCTCCTTTGCCCTTTCTAAGTTGAAGCTTATGCAAATTACATCCAAAGAGATAGTCTTTGGATTAAGATCCCCCACTGATGGACAGGTAATTCGCTTTCTCTGTGGCAGGTAATGCCACCCTCACACAGATGTTTGAACGCTAGTTCAATTTTCTTGATTGTCAGTAATGATATCTGTTAGCCCGATTTTATCCAAGCACTGTGCAAGGATTTTGTTATTTTACAGAGCTTACTTATCTGATCTTTGCTGATGCTTTCGCTGCTGGAAAGTGCAACATCACTACAATGGTGTTGAATACACCAGCTAGATTTTATAAAAGAAGTCTTGCCTTCCATGGCAACTATGGGGTGGTGTGAGTTAATCAACAGATTGCCAAAAGCCACACAGACACAAGTGTGGCATGGTAGCTCCTTGGAACAGACAGGGAAGCATTTGCCATGAATTCCACGGGTGTTAGTCCAGGTTGCCATCTGCAGCCTGTGAAATATTATCCCTACAGCCACAAAATGTCACTTGATGACTTATTACTCTACATCCATGACAAAAAAGTGTTTGGAAAATTATGTTTGTCCTGTGATTTTTTTCACAGGTGAAAAAAGTTTCTCTCCGAACACTCTTAGAGATGCCCAGGCTTCTTCCAAGATGGGGGAATGTCAATACTCAAATGCTCAAAGCCACTAGCCAACTGGTCAGCAATGGAATCTCTCCCATGGGAAGAATACAATGTCCATCATTTTCAGAAGAGAAACACTCTGTATGGCCCTTTCCTTGGGATGTGAAAAAGTCGCCCTTACATATAACAAACTGCCAGAACTCTGGCACTGAATTAAGCAGGGCAAAGAGTTCACTTTCTTCAGTCTTTCTTTCTTCTTCTTTCTTCCTCTTTCTTTCTTTCTTCTTCTTTCTTCAGTCCTTCCTTTGCACTGGGGCAATCTAGTGGCAGTAATTGTCTCAAGTGGTCTTCCCGCAGCATGGATCTGCATTCCCCAGATGTGGGCAAAGCCAGTGGAAAGACCTCCTTTGTGCCTCCCCCACCTTTAGTCTGTTCCATAGGAACTGAATAATTACTGGTTTGAAATTATTATTATTTAAATTAACATAGTTTCTAGAGGTCTCAATCACAGTTAAGGACCTGTTGGATCTGAGACTTATCAAACTCACAGTAAGAGTCTATTCCTTTGTACAAAGACTTCACAATGCCAATAGATTTAAGAGGAGCAGAGCAGAAGAAAAGTGAATGACTCGTCTAGATAATTCATCAGGTCAAAATAAATTACAGATCTCTCTTCTCCTCCAAACCATTGAACATCCATCAGGCAAAGCTCTTCTAAAATGCTTAATGTTCAGTTTTGTGATTTGCTGTGGAAACAACTGACTAAAATAAAAGTGGGAAAAGCCTTCTGAACACAAATGGTCTTTCTCCCCTTTAATAAAGAAATAACCCAGGTGGGTACGATGGCTCCCAAAATAGGTTGTTCATGCCTTTCAGAGATAATCTGGGAGTTTAAATACTTTCAATAGTTTCAAATAATACCATTGGCTGTTGTTTACCCTGTGTGGCTCTGATAGCAAAGCAGTTGGTCCTAGCAGCTGTCAGAACTTTCAGAAAGTAAGACATGAGTTTTCAGCATTGTGTTTTGAACACAGAACCCAGCTGCTTGCCATTGTTTTTCTCTTCTACATCTCCCATTCCTTCCTGGCCTTGAGCTCATAAAATGCAAAAAAAAAGCCAGCATAAAGGCATTAAGCCTCATGTTTGGATTGAGGAAATCTTGTTGTTAATCCTGGAAACAGTATTTTCATCATTATCCATTTCTGTGGCATCCTTTGCTGCAGAAAGAATGAAATTTTTTAAATTAAACTTGTTAACTGACTTTTAAAATCAGGCAATAAAGCAATTAAAAGGAGAGAGCCAAGGAACTTACAGCTGAGGTAAAGAAGCACGTGCTGATGGAAAGTCAGTTGCTCGGAGCTCTTTTGCAGACATGCTACTGAATCATGCCAGTCAAGAATAGCATTTTTTTATTTTCAATGTCTGTAGATCAGGCTCTAAATCCCTAGTTGGAAAAGTCAATAAAAATTGTCCAGAGGTCATAGAATCATAGAATAGTTTGGGTTGGAAGGGACCTTCAAAGACCATCTAGTCCAACCCCCCTGCAGTGAGCAGGGACATCTTCAACTCAATCAGGTTGCTTAGAGCCCCATCCAACCTGAGCTTGAATGTTTCCAGCGATGGGGCATCTACCACCTCTCTGGGAAACTTGTGCCAGTGTTTCACCACACTCGTTGTAAATAATTTCTTCCTTCTATCTAGTCTGAATCTACCCTCTTTTAGTTTGAAACTATTACCCCTTGTCCTATCACAATAGGTCCTACTAAAATGTTTTCCCCATCTTTCTTGTAAGTCTCCTTTAAGTATTGAAAGGCCACAATAAGGTCTCCCCGGAGCCTTCTCTTCTCCAGTCTGAACAACCCTAACTCTCTCACGTCAATGACATTTCTCTATATACTATATGATGTTCTACCAGTGCTACAGAATGTGTAGCATTTCACATATTCACTTCAGCACCTGAAAAAGAAAGAATCCACAAAAACCTACCTGAAGAAACAGTTTCTAAAGCAGTCTGCCTTGCGTGCTGCATATACTGAGGAGTATGTATTCCCAGTAAATTGCAGAAAATACATGGATATGAATAGATATGTAAGTAGACTTCTCAAAATGCATTTATAAAACTATTGTAGAAAGTGAATCATTTTGCAAAATGAAAAGAAAAAAAGAGAACAAGAAGTTTCCATCAGTTTAGCTGTTGTGAGGGTTTAAACCATAAAATAACCATACTTAGGGAAATTTAACTTTGTGTTCCAACACATTCTTGTGATTCAGGAATATAAGATCTCATGTATTGCACTTAGTATGAATGTGATCACGCCTAAAGAACACGAGGAAATGTAGGAGGACATCTCCATAATCTCAAAGGTGGAGACTTTTGGAGGTACTGAATAATGATGCAACATGAGACTCCATTGTTTTACTTTCCTTCTGAGATGAGAAATGAGGCACCTGTCTCTTAAGAAGCAAGGCAGTAGTTCATATCAAGGCTTTAATGTACTATGCAAGTTCCAACAAAAGACCTTCTTCACAGAACTGAAGACTGGAGACCACAAAGGAAAAAGGAAACGGTGGAATTTAAAAATTAAAAATTCAATGATTATCCTAAAATGTGATGTATGTTTACTTTCATAGCTAGAGAGTTTCTAGGCACAGAATGGCAACCGACCTTCTGCTACTGGGCACTACAGATGCATATATACATAACCATGATAGGAAGTGCTCACATCAAAAGCTTCAATTAAGAATGAAGTCATCAGACAGACTTTTCTTAACTTTTTCTTCAAGTTTTCTTATCTTTGCTGTTCACCTTCAAGGACAGCAATTTGTGAACTCAGCTTTAAAGTGTGTAAAGGAGCATAGAAACTTTTGCTGTATAGGATGGCTCCAAAGCTTAATGTATTAATATCTGTCTCAGAATAAGTTCCCCTCTCATTCACACAGAAATGGACAAATTCACCTCTCCTTCAAAGTGAAGCGGACCACACCTCTCATTAACATGGCATTATGATTGCACACAGCAGGTGTTATCCTGCTTACAAGGAAATGTCATATTGTGATAATGTGCTCATTAATATTAATTATAAAGAACTGTATTAATGAAAATTTATGGTGAGTTTTTAATCTTCTTTTAAAAATTATGTAACAGATAGAAATGCAGAAGACAGCTAGCAATATATATGATGACCCTACATACCATGGAGCATCAGATCTCACCCATCGTCTGGGTCTCAGGGAGCCTAACAAACCTCTGCCTGATTTGTTCTGCTCCTCTGTTCCAGACTCATTTCCTGACAGTAAGGAAAGGAGAGAGCATTATGTCATCTCCATTTTCACTTCCAAGCTCAGGACATCATGTGGCATTATGAACTCAAAATTGAGGAACATTGGCCCGGAGCTAATCTGCACCCAAGATTTCTATAACCATTACAAAGGGAAATGCAGATATTTGCAGATTCACCAGAGGTTTTTCGTTAAACCATAGATCCCAGTAATGAAAGAATAAACAACCAGCAACTGTATTTATGAGCCCATTAAAGGAACCATCTTAGGAAACTGCAGTTAAAGTCTGTTTATCTTTGCTCCTGTATACTGCTTCCAGAAGCTTAACTTTAATGAGCTATAAAAAGGAAAACAAGCTATTTCCAAACAATTCTCAGAATTTAAATAATAATTAACAAATAAATCTAGCAACTATAAAAGAGAAGAGCAAGTAAGAGATGGAGCCCCAGTCAGGAGAGGATGTGTGCCTAACTGTGTACAAGGGAGCACAAGTCCAAACTCAGTACAGACAAGAACCAACTTGTTGATTCCTATGGAGTTACACCACAGCCATGCCAACTCTTAGTGCATCTAGAGCCTGTTAACTGCCTGCTCCTGTGCACATCCATAGGCAGAATAATCCACCGTGCTGTACTTGAGATTGAAAAGTGGAGGGAAGACTCTGAGTCTGGATTCAGAGAGGGTGCAGATGAGACTGGGGGTACCATCCTGCTCCCAACGTGGACCCCTGAACCATGGCCGCAGCATGGTGACCCCCAGCTCTCTGCTCTACTTCAGAGCCACTTACCCTTCACAGTCTTTATTCCTGTGCCTGCCCAGATGTCTGAACTCTTCCCAAGCTATCCTAATCATTTTCCCTAATTTTGAACTTTCCAGACAGAAATTTTGCGACAGGACTACAGAGCGCACACAAATTCTCTCTGTCTTGAAGCAAAAATGAGCCACATCTGAGGAAATCCAGGTCTTTCAAGATAAAGTAGGTGTTTTAAATGTGCCTTTTTCTTTGTGTGAGCCACATAAACCCATTTAGAAACTAAGTGTCTCTGTAAAGGATATTGAAATTAATGTTTAAATTGCTATTCCATCCTTTAGCTGTCTACTGCAATGCTGTGCTCTCACCTCCCAACAGAAGAATGTAAGAATGGCCATAATGGGGCATGTAAAAGTCCATCTAGCCCAATATCTTCTCTATCCATGTAGTCGAAAGTAGATAGCTAGAAAAAACAGAGTAACAAAATTCATTGGGGGCACATGCAGTGGTATTTTCCTGACATACTCCTCCAGCCTCCATCACTCTGTGTCTTGGATACACTTTGTGCTTAAATTTTCTCCCATAAATTTGTCTAACTGGTTTTTGAGTGTATGCAAACTTTTGACATCTGCAATATCTTGTGACAGTAAATTCCACAGTTTAGCTGTATGTTGTGTGTTCTTAACCTGACACTTGATAATTTCACTTGATATCCTCTTGTACCTGTGAGAAACAATAACCGATATTTTTCATAGTCACCTTCCGGAAGTTAGAAAGTTTAATAACATTTGAAGTCAGCTTAGTCTGAGCATTAATATTCCTTGGCTGGGATAGTTTTTGTACAGTGCCTGGAAATAGATACTGCCTTTTGCAAAAGGTGGTCTTATCAATACCAGTTATTCATTGACTTCAATTGATACGTAATAGAAGTAGAATTAGCCAAAAGGGCATACAACACAAGCGACCAAACTTACTTCTCAGACCTCAGGTGTAGCTTAGCCACTGTATAGGGAAGACTGTAACATACAAAACTCGGCCCACAGGTTATATTTCAGATATTCTCCTCTCTTCAGCAACTCCTATTGCCTATTCTAGGCATTCCCTGATACAGCATGCTGTTTTAAGATTGTCACACTCCTCAACAGCTGTCAATGTCTTCATCTGTTTGTGAATCTAGACCTTAATCTGTTTTGACCCATGTGCAAATTTTACTGCATGCTTGCATGCCTCTTTCAGTACCTAAATATTTGCAAGAATGTGACCTTAAGTGTTGACCCAATTCCATTCCTACACAAATCAGTGCTGACCAACCTGGGGAATTGACAAATACTCCAAAAATACTCAGAGAAGAGACAAAATCTTTTTACCTCCCCTGATGCAGCAGTGACAAAAGGACTGCTGAAGCATTAACAAATACATCTCTG